>NW_008237239.1:14578080-14618455 GCF_000691975.1 Corvus brachyrhynchos | reverse complement strand
ATTCCTGCAACATGCTTTTTAACTTACTACTTGGGGCATTTCAGGGAGCATGCAAAACCACTTGGGACAGCAAACTACATTTTACACCAATTACAATGTAAACCTTGGGTAAACAAGAAAGTCAAAAAGAGATCCAGCTAATGCATCTTCCTGTGATGTAACACAGTATTACTGTGGCAACAACTGGGTTAGCATGCTAAGAGCAATAGCAGAGCACCAAAGAGATTTTTACAGGGACTTTCACAATCAGAATAGAAAGCCACATACAAGTACCTTTCCATTCATTACAGAGAGCTGACAAAATACATCCTATGCAATAATACTAGGAAATCCGATGAAGTACTTTTTTTCCTCTGCATGCTTGATATACAGATAGGTTGGAAATTATGTTCCTGATACAGCTTCCCTATGTGAGTTGTGACCTGAAGTCTCATCAGTTTGCAACAGAATGTAGAATATTAAGTCCCACTTTGAAGAGATTTAGGCATTAATCTAAGATGTCTTTAAAATCTTAACCTATGTCAAAAAGCTGAGATTACCCAGTACTCCAACACATACTAGTTGCTAAAAAAACCTAGTCATTGTAACCTTTCAAAATGCAAACATTTTACATTAATGAAATCTAAAGGCTTATAAAATACAAATGCGGCCAAGTAGGAAAATATGTAACAACTGAAGTCTCAGTGCTTTCTTTTACTGATGATAGTCACTTCTTTCATTATAGCATAGTTGTTCAAACTTGTCTGGTTAAGATTAGACAGTTTTCTAAAGATAGATGTTTTTTCCACACTCTTCTCCAAGTGGGATACTTTTCAAGGCATCAGATTAAAATAGAAAAACAGCAGTTTTGTTTGGGTTTTTTCTATTGTCGGCCAGCAAAGCCTCTTCATACCCATGCTTCTACCTCAAGAGACTTAATTTTTTCAAAATTTCCATAATTCCACAGATGATCCTTCAGTAATTTTAAGATACAAAATTTGGTCTGAAATAATTTAGCTTTTATGAGCCACTTTGTCAGTACCCTGACAGAAGATGAGGCAAGAAAATGCATCCTTTGAGATGGGCCCCTTTTAGTCTCTCTGGAAGATGTCTTTAGGCATAGTGCCACAATGATAATTTTAATTACCTAACACTTGAGTTAACAAACAACTTGAGATGTTTAAGAAAAAGCCACAAGATCTACTGCTATGACCCCAAGCACAGGTATTATCTAGTTACTGAAGGATAACTTGTGTGGCAAGATTTTGTTCTTTTCAACAAGGAAAAAGACATGGATTTGTTTGATTCTGTTAAACACGTGATACAAATGTTGAATTTTTTTAAAGATTTTTTTGTTAGACTGATGAATAGATGATTTGTTCTCCTAAACTGCATTCTGACAGACAATACTGTAAGAAAGGCAGAAGAATGGTGTGTATGTATATGTAAAAAGAGAAAACCACTCTGCTTTGAGTGTAAAACTAATCTTGATGTAGAAGGTATCATTATACTTCAAAAGTTCTTGAAACAGAAGTATTGTCTCTTATTTTAAGGAATCTTTTCCAAGGAGTAGAAAACATTATTACACACGTTTTGAAGGGAGAAACATCTTTCTGACAAAATAACAACAATGTGAAAATGCCTATCTGCTGTGCACCTTGGAGCCTTAGGGCACTACTGCTCATGTACAGGAGCCAGATTTCCCTGAAACCTGGCCAGGCAAGGTGAGCATAAGCAATATGAACTATCTGAAACTCATTTCTGTTTAGTTGGATAATGACTGATGGAGTTGATGTTACCTTTTTCTATAGTGTTAAGTTGGTTTATGCTACTGAGCAAGCCCAGTTACACCTTTGAGATCCACAAGCTGGGGTGAGGATTTTTGTAACAAAGCATCCTAAATTCAAGTGCATTATCATGAACTGGATGGGGTTATTCTCTTGTATTGATTCTTACATGCTATTTCCAGATAAGTCACTGTCTTTTGATATCTCAGAGAAGATTTTTCTTGAATGAAAAGGAGGTAACTCAGGGCATTCCATACAGATATTTCTTGACACCTGACCATTTCCCAACACATCCACTCTCCTTACATCAAGTACAGGTCTTCAATGATGTTCATACAGACAGATTTGAGGTTAAGCATTGTTGAGGTAAAGGGTGACCTGCAGAGGAGCAGCAGCCAGCCATTGCTGGTAGAAAAAGAACAAATTTGTTGTTACAGGGTCCATTCTGGCCTGGTACAAAGTGCTCACCCCCATCTTGCAGAGGATTACGGGCTAGCCAAGAGCCGTTTGGCAAATGTGAGGATCAACATAAGACCCTCAGCTACAGAAGTACATTGTCAGATGCTTAGATTTGGGGAAACAGACAGTCCTCTTTGGCTTTGTTTGAATCATGTCTCACCCCTACTTGCACAGTATTATTACATCAGGAAGAAGGGATAAGAGAGAGAGAGAGAGAGAGAGCAACGAATGAGAGAAGTGAAGGGAAAAAGGGAACGAGAAAGAGAGAGCAACGAACGAGTGAAGGGAAAAAGGGCAAAAAAGGGAACGAGAAAAAGAGCACAACGAACGAGTGCTTGGGAAAACGTGGGAAGAAGGGAATGAGAAAAAGCGCAACAAACGAGTGCTTGGGAAAACGGGGGAAGAAGGGAACGAGAAAAAGAGCGCAACGAACGAGTGCGGGGAAAATGGAGGAAGAAGGGCACGAGAAATACAGCGCAACGAGCGAGTGCGGAGGAAAAGTGGGAAGAAGGGAACGAGAAAAAGAGCGCAACGAACGAGTGCGGGGAAAATGGAGGAAGAAGGGCACGAGAAATACAGCGCAACGAGCGAGTGCGGAGGAAAAGTGGGAAGAAGGGAACGAGAAAAAGAGCGCAACGAACGAGTGCGGGGAAAATGGAGGAAGAAGGGCACGAGAAATACAGCGCAACGAGCGAGTGCGGAGGAAAAGTGGGAAGAAGGGAACGAGAAAAAGAGCGAGCAACAAAGAAGTGAAGGGAAAAAGGCCAAAGAAGGTAATGAGAAAGAGCGCAACGAATGAGTGCGGGGAAAATGGGGGAAGAAGGGAACGAGAAAAAGAGCGCAATGAACGAGTGCTTGGGAAGAAGTGGGCCGAAGGGAACGAGAAAAAGAGTGCAACGAACGAGTGCGGGGAAAACGGAGGAAGAAGGGAACAAGAAAAAGAGCGCAACGAACGAGTGAAGGGAAAAAGGCGGAAGAAGGGAACGAGAAAAAGAGCACAATGAATGAGTGAAGGGAAAAAGGCGGAAGAAGGGAACGAGAAAAAGAGCACAATGAATGAGTGCGGGGGAAAAAGTGGGAAGAAGGGAATGAGAAAAAGAGCACAATGAACGAGTGAAGGGGAAAAGTGGGCCGAAGGGAACGAGAAAAAGAGTGCAACGAACGAGTGCGGGGAAAACGGAGGAAGAAGGGAACAAGAAAAAGAGCGCAACGAACGAGTGAAGGGAAAAAGGCGGAAGAAGGGAACGAGAAAAAGCGCAACAAACGAGTTAAGGGAAAAAGGGGGAAGAAGGGAACGAGAAAAAGAGCGCAACGAACGAGGGAAGGGAAAAAGGCAGAAGAAGGGAATGAGAAAGAGCACAACAAATGAGTGCGGGGGAAAACGGGCGAAGAAGGGATTGAGAAAAAAGCGCAACAAACAAGTGAAGGGGAAAAGGGGGAAGAAGGGAACGAGAAAGAGGGCAACGAACGAGTGCAGGGCAAAATGGGGGAAGAAGGGAACGAGAAAGAGTGCAACGAACAAGTGTGGGGGAAACAGCAGAAGAAGGGAATGAGAAAGAGCACAATGAACGAGTGTGAGTGAAACGGGGGAAGAAAGGAACAAGAAAGAGCGCAACGAATGAGTGAAGCGAAAAAGGGGGAAGAAGAGGACGAGAAAGAGAGCACAACGAATTTGAGAAGGGGAACGGGGGAAGAAGGGAACGAGAAAGAGAGAGCAAGGAACGAGAAAAGCGAAAAAGCAGGAAGAAGTGAATGAGAAAGAGAGATCATTGAACAAGAGAAGGGGTAAGGGGGAAGAAGGGAATGAGTAAGAGAGAGCCCTGTGCACTGGATTCACTTTCTAGCTGGTTCTATATTTTTCGTCTTGCACCTAGTACCTAAGCCACTGCTTCCTTTTCAATCATCCAATAGTGTTTGCCACATTTTTCCTGTAAACTAGTATTTTTAGATATTTAGGTGAGTTTATTTTCCATTTGTAAATCAATGATTGGTACACATTTAAAATGACAACAATTAACTACATGGCAACATGTGGGCACTTTTTCTATGGCTTATTTTTTTAACAGATTTATAAAGAAGTATTTACAGAAAATTCTACAATCATAATTCTACAATTACATCTAAAAGTAGGTTGTAGCCAGGTGGGGGTCCATTTCTTCTCCCAGGTAACAAGTAACAGGACAAGAGGACACAGACAAGCTGCACCAGGGGAGGTTTAGGCTGAACATTAGGAAGAAATTCTTCACAGAAAGAGTGATTGGTCATTGGAGTGGGCTGCTCTGGGAGGTGGTGGAGTCACCATCTCTGGAGGTGTTTAAGAAAAGACTGGATGAGGCACTCAGATCCATGGTCTGGTTGATAAAGTGGTGTTAGGTCATAGGTTGGATTCAATGATCTCAAAGGTTTTTTTCCAACCTAGCTGCTTCTGTGATTCTATAAGATCAATTATATCTGTTCACTATTATCTCACCAATTTGAGTGACTACTGGTATTAGTAAATATTCACAAACAAGCTCTGCAGAAACCATATATCATTACTCATTGGAGAAGAGAAAATGGTGCCCTCCATATAGTTCTGATACTTATTTTATAAATGGGTTTTGATCACCAGTTATTCTGAGTTGTGACTAAGTCAGATTTACTGCACCTTACAATTTTCTTTTTGCTCATCTTGCTCAGATAATCCTTGTTCATTTAGGGAATTTTTTGCTTTGTGCATCATACAACTCTCCCTGGTATTATCAGAGAGAGGTTTCGGAGGTTGTTTATGCAGGCAAAGAGGTGACCTTGATGTAGAATTCATCAGTGGAAAAGCTTGGGACTGCTGCTCACCATTTTCCTGTAACACAAAAACATCCTTGTTTACTGGTAATGGAAAACCATATATGCTTTCTGCCTTGGGTCAAAAGACTTGCTGCAAAAGACTAAATATCGGGAATTTACAAAAAACACAGACATATTGAAAACAGAAAAAAATATTTTTAAGGCACTTATCACTCTGAATACACAACACAATGAGGCTTGATAACTCTTGCTTTGTTGTGGTATGAGATGAAATATCTGCTACACTACTGGCAAGCTACTGCCAGGAACAGAAAAAAGCTACACAAGGAAGAGACAGTACTCTTAAGCTGTTTACTAAAGTACCTAGTAGTGCGTACCAAGAGCTGTATTTAATTTTTTCTGTACATATTCTGCAAACAAAGCATAGGTGTCACTTTTTTTGCTGACATCTGGACAGAAACCACTGCTTTCACATTTTGACCGATGTGCAGCCAAAGCACTCAATTTAAATTCTACATTAAATTCACATTAAAAAGTGAATACATTTGCATATGAACATGACAGGCACATTTTAAACACCTTGAGAAATTTGCAAGAGTATGAAGAGTTTGAAAGAGTATTTGAAATAAATTACATACAAGTATCTGTCAAAGAGAAGGAAACAAGGCTTATTTCAGTTTTAAAACAAAACACACCATTTACTGTATTAATATAAAGCATGAAACAACATTTTTTGATGGTTTCAACAAATGGTGAAACAATATGAGCAATTCCTCCAGAAATTCCCAAATGTACATCATCTTGAAATAAAACCAACACACATATCCAGCAGTGTCCAAGAGAGAAGGGCACTAATTCCTGGAGCTGATGACTTTTGCATATTTACACTTGGGGGGAAACAAAACCAACAATGAAATCTTAATTACTGTGATCTAGTGGAAGGTGAGGAGTAGCCTGTCCTTGGACCTAGACAATACAAACTTAGAGAAAAAAGGAGGAATGTTAGGGAAATCCCTCCCCCAGTAAAATTAGAAAAAAATTATTACTGATTACTTGTTACTTGCTATAATCTTGACTATGGTCAGCAAGAGTCTACAAGCTTACACCACTCTGGCAGGTCATTACTACACAACTTTCTGTGACCAAGGCTTCCTTTCTTTTTTCACTACTCAGATTCTTTACGAGCAGCATCACTTGTTTCTAAAGTTATAGGGAAACAGACATAAAGGAGTATAAATGAAATTTATTGGCATCACTTAATGAAACAGTAACAAAACACAGACCTCCAGGCAATGTCTGTAAGAAGCAGCAACTCTTGGCAAGTGGGGTAATTACCCCTTGAAATAACATACACAAATTCAGTGGATTTACTCTCACTACAAACCACAGATTTCCTGTTGCTGTAGCTCCAAACAAATTATGGCTCTGATCTGTCTTCCCAATGGTGCTTTCTGGCCTCAAAAGCTGTACCTTCATTAACTATGTGGCACTTGCCTTTACTTACTTGTGGTATCTTGCCAAAATACTTTATGTGCAAATACAAACTAACTGGATTAAAAAAAAAAAAAAAAAGGAAAGAAAAAATAAAGAAAAACCCCAAAAAGCTATGTGCAAGATTTCGTTGATTGTCAAGAGAATGCTTTTGTGTAACCTGGCAAACTGGAAGGATTTTATCTGCTTATCTACTGACATATTTCTGTGCAGCCCTCACACAAAGAGCTATCAATAACTATTGTCTTACTGCTCAACTTGAGATAACATGGTTACAAACTTTGGAGGAGGTTTTGGACAACAAAAGGTTTATTTCTGTCCTAAATTTGGAACAATCTTCTATAACCTGCAAAGCATTTGCATCATCTTAGAACATGTTACTCTGATGTACTGTGAAACAGTCAGCAAGGTGTCTATTACTGAAAACACAAAGTTAATGTAAACCTCAGTTACTAAACTTTTTTTAATAACAATCCACTTCAAAACATAACTGTGTAGTATTTATTTGTTTTGATGACATCAAAGTCTGGTAAGCATGAGCTGGTCTAGTGGAAGGTGTCCCTATCTGCAGCAAGGAGGTTGGAATTAACTGATCTTTAAGGCCCCTTCCAAACACAACCCATTCTTTATCATCCAGATGTTCCCTATTTACATATTTAATAGCCTCACAAATATCTGTAGTTATTCTATAAATTCCAAGAAAATCTGTTTGCAGAAAACTTCAAGCTCAAACTCCCAGAGGTTAGTCCTTTTGGTGGTTACTTTCTCTGCAACCTAAGAAACCACAGTATAAAGAATATCTGCTCTTTAATATCCATTATAAGAAATGGAAAATATACCTGTATTGAATTTACATTTCTCACTGGTTGTTCCTATGAGGTCACAAATAACAGCGCATGAACAATTTGCAGATTGCTACTATGGTCAAGACCTATGTCATATTTTAGTTATTCTGTATTTATGATCTTCTCTCCACTGTATTTTTGAGGAACATAAAGAATGATATGTCCTCAAATAGACTTGGCAAGATGAATACATTTAGTGAATGCATTAAGTCTTCCCCATGACTTTCATATCCAGATAAAAATTTTTCCAAGTTACCTTTTGTGGTTTGCTGCCACCAGGTGTCGAACAGCAGCACTCACCAAGATGGTCTGGCCTGCACTTCTGTGAGTCCTGTGTAGGCAAAGGCCTCTTCTCACTTGAGGAAGGCAGATTGGGACTGGATCTGAGGTGCAGTGTTGTTCTACGTAAAATGTAAGGGCTGACCTTGCCAGTGGGGATGTCAGCAAACCCTGAAAAATAAACAGCTTCTATAAAAACCAGCTAAAGCAATCACACTTCCTCAAGTGGATTTCTTTCTTCACAATAGAGTAAAATAGCTGACTGAAATAAATCATTTGTTCCATTGGAGAAAATGGAACAAAGAGATTGCTGAATAGATCTTGTGCATTCCAAAATTCAAATGCAAAACTTGGCTATCACAGAACAACCACTGAATTACAAGAGCAATTCTACAGAAAAAAATTCAAACAAGTGTTTGGTCTTTTTCTTTACATTATTATGTGGAGTGTAATTTCAAACTGAAAACCAGTAATGGTTAATTCATGATAACGTGACATAATGCTCTTGATTTTTAATACTTTTCTCTGCATAGAACTACTGTGTTACAGATTGTCTGTTATTTCTCTATCTAGCGTAAAAGTCAAATATGATATATGGCACATACATCCTCAGAACAGGTCTATTTTCAGAAAAATAGTAATGCTGGTAAGAAAGTGAAATGCAAATAATGTTTTGCCTTAGAAATTCTGACTTATGGGAGTAACCAAAGTTGAGGCAATTCAGTATCTCTATGGTTTGTCCTTTACTGATGGTAATTACATTAATTATAAAGTGCTATTTGATAGGTAGTTGAACATACAATATATTTTTCAAGCCCTGATTTGTGCAGGCTTCTCAGTTACTCTCTGCTGCAGTAAACCCTTATATGGAACACCAGGCTACCTAATTTCATGGCATTCATAGCAGATGGAAAGTGAACTCTCATGGAGATGTTAATGTATTACTGCTGTGGGCAAGACAGTTTCAACTCAGGGAATTTATTTGATTTCATGTTTTGCAAATTAACACACTTTTAATTACTGGTATTGAAAGAAATAAAAGCACACAAATAAGCAAACATTTGGGGAACACACCTGGGCTTCTCTCCAGACACCAGTCCTCCCCAGTTTCTGGTCTCCAATCACCTCACTACACACTACACCTGTGAGTAAGGTGATGGGAGCACAGGAGACTGCCACAACCATTTAACTCTTAGCAGAATGGGACTTATTAATCCAACAGAAATGCGTTCTGCTGGTCTAACACCAGAGCTCCACAAAAGCTAACTTGCCACCAACTGCCGCGTCTCTCATTGACTGCTTTCACCTTCCATCACTGTCACCAAAAATGTTTGCATAATCCCCAACTCAGAGTGAAAGCCCTTCAGCAAAAAAAAAAAAAAGAGGAAAAGCACACCTGCTGTGCTCAGAAAACATTTGCCTTCACAAGACACACAAATACCTTTCTGCACTATTTCTGGAAGCCCATCCAGCTCACAGTCAGTGTTCTCCTGACAGAGATTTTGAGAGATATCACACTTCCTTTTCTTTTTCGATGAAGTCTCAGGAGCAGGAGATCTTGGTTCTCCATTGTCTTTTCTGCTGTCTTCACATCTCTGCCTTTTACTTGAAAGCTTAGTGGTATCTCCATCTGACCTTCTCTCTCTGACAGACTGTTTGCTCACTGTTAATGACGTATCTGAATTCAGCAAAGGAGTGCTGACGGCATCACTCGTTTGCTGTTTCAGCTGAGTACTCAACAAACTGACTTGTGTTTTCAGCATCTCATTTGCTTCCTCTAGTTTATGATATTTAACAATTAAAGAGCAGTATTTCTCCAAGTTCTCATTTGCTTCTCTGGTCTTCAGTTCTGTAGATTCCTGTAATTCTTCCAATTTTAACTTGATTTCTTCTGTACTGGCATTATCATCAGCATCTTTCAAGGAAAAACATTATTGTTCATATAACTGACATAAAAATTATGCATACATAAGAATTTATAATACAATGGTCACACATCTTTTAATTATACATGTTCTGTAACAGTTTAACTATAAAAAAATGACTGTGAAACAAACTCAGTAATATGATAGACATAGTAATGTCCCTGTTAAATAGAGAACATGCAAATTTTGAAAATAATCCTTGACCAGTGCACGGGGAAACATTTTCCCTCTCGTTTTGTAACTTCTCAGCACTCACTTTGCACCCTTAACTTGCTTTAAGTATCATTTGCAATACAGTGCATCTCATGAGACGAGCTAAAATATAAAGAACAAAGCATGAGAATCAGAGGGAAAAGCTTGCTGAAAAATGATAAAAGAACCTGCACACAAACCTTGCTTAATAAGGAAAACATCTCTGTTCTTCCTTAAGCCACGGTTAACACCAAAAATCTAATATTTAATTTATTTATTCATAACCTAGTGCTGTTTCTGAGAAGAGAGACAATAACTTGAAGAGGAAAAAAGATTAGCTAGATTTTGAAAATGTTTGACATTTGCACTTGTAATTTTTTATCTTAGTTAAGAATCACGCTCTGTACTAGAGCTGCATGTGCAAGTGGACATTTTAGGGAACAAGAAAGTTTTACAGACTAATGCACCACTAAGAAAGCTTTAAGATAATCTAGATTCAGTTACCTTCTTTATTATGCTTTGCCACAGTCAGATTTTCCTTCTTTAGCAGCTCATCATGTTCAGCTAGTTGTTTCTGCAACATTTCCTTTTCCTGTTCCAACTGCTTACAGGATTTCATCCACATCTGCACTTTACTGTGGGCATATTCATTTTCCTTCTTCAGCTGAATTATAACGTTACTATTATCAGCCTAAAAAGTACGAAATTTAGTTATTTCACCAGAAACATAACTCTTCCTTTTAAACATTATAATGTCAAATGAAATAATAGAATCATTAAAGTTGGAAAGGACCTTCAAGATCATCGAGTCTAACCTTTGATGGAACACCACCATATCAACTAATCCACAGCACTAAGGGCCACGTTGAGTTGTTTCTTGAACCGTTCCAGTGATGGTGACTCCACCACTTCCCTGGGCAGCCCTTTCCAATACTTAACATTGTTCCCTACAGTGAGAAAATTCTTCACAATGTCTAACCTGAAACTTTTATCATCCCACCGGTCTGGTACCAACCAGTGTGCAAATACCGCACCGTGAGCACAGCTAAGAGCCTTGTCTGCTACATTCACACTACCATGGGTACCGTTTTCTGTCACTGGCACACATCCCACAGGACTGCTCTTATTAAAGAAATTAACTCCACAGTGGAAGGCCCTAAGAATAAAGAACTGTTGAGCAAGATGAGTGTATTGTAACTCTGTGTTTACTTGCAAGTAAATTGAATTGACTGTGTTTCTTCAAGAGCGCATTTAGAGAGACACTTATTCCTGAAGTGGGAGTACAGAGTTGAAGCCAGAAATCAAGCAGAGACTGAAGCAAGACCATTTAGAGAGACACTTATTCCTGAAGTGGGAGTAGAGTTGAAGCCAGAAATCAAGCACAGACTGAAGCAAGACCAAAAAAAAAAACCCAACCAAATATCAACCCAAAAAAAACCCCAAAAAACCCCAAACCACCAAGAAAACAAGAAAAATGCAGGGATTATTGGTACATAAATTCAATTTTATGGACAGTGAAGCTTCACCTGTGCTACTAGAAAGCAAACCAAGAACATGAAGAACTGTTCCCAGCTGTCAGTAGCTCACAGTATGTGGAGCTCATATTCCAGCATCACTAAGAACAATTCCGTCAGAGAATTACACTAGTTAATAACTGTAATGTGAGAATGCCACATAAAATGGAATTGATAAACATGAATCAAGAGCAATCTATCAAGACTAATGCTGATCGGTGACGGTACATTTTACCATCAAAGTAATTCACAAACAGAAAATAGAGGCATTGCAAAGGCTCTTTGAGTGAATTCCAGCCACGTTTTAGCTCAGCTGCAGACACCGTAGACTGCTGTGTTTAGGGTCACAGAAACCAATTCTAGGCGATCTCAGTCACGGCACACAGAATTTATCTAATGTAAATCAATAGTAACAATGTTTTCTCCAGGCTCTATGTTCTCTTTAGTTAAACAAAAGCTGTATCAAAGTCAAGCCAAAGTTCTGGAGCACCAGTTCTCAATACTATGTTTATTTTACTACACAGTGTCTGGAATCTCATTAAATTGGTCATGCTTAGGGGTTTCTCTTACCTTAGTTTTTAGGAGTTCTCCTAAGGCTTGATTAGCTTCTTTAAGGGAATTGTTTAGCTGTTCGTTATTTGACTTCAAACGCTCAATTTCCAATTTTTGTGACCTGACAAAGTGCTCCAGTGAACTAATCTTCTCATGACAGGCCTCAAATTCTACTTCATTCTAGAGAAAGAAAATGTGCCTAATTACTACGATAATAAAAGGGACACTGAGTTGTACTTTAAAGATGTGCCTAACAGCATATCACAAACCCACAGGAATTCCACAGCAAATTTAATATGTTATGTTTGAGGAGCTTAAAACTGAAAGGGCAATTTGTCTCAAGTATATATTTTGAATACTAGAATCTTGCCTCTAAGAAGTCTGTCATAAGAAAATCTTTATATTTTACTATAACTTGCTCTGACATCTACTTTCTATTAATAAGAATGATAACTATTAAGAAACAATTATAGTAAGTTATTTGCCTGTGTTCTACTGGCCTCAAGTAAATGTTCACACATATTTCTGCAGAGAATTTGATAGCTCTTTGCATATAGCCCATCTGACAAATATATTTCCAACAAATTTGTCCTTATATCCTGAAGTGGTTAAATTTTCTTCCCTATTCCTACCAAAACAACAATTTCCTGGATTAAATATACTGTTGCTTCCCCATTTTCAAGGTTATAGTCCCAATGAATTTTTATATAGATTAAATGCTTACTGAGTTGTGAGATAAATTCACATTTAGGTGCTTGCTATATGGAAAAAGGTTAATTTAACACTTACTAAGTTCTAAGGTATGTAGATTTTGGAAATATTGTTAGCAAAGAAATTCTTTTGCAATAGTATCAGCAAAATTTTGTCAAATACGAGAACTGAATTAAAAACTCACAGCACTACTCTTTCTATTTTCTGATTTACCTTTCTGTTTGCTTCTGTCAGAGCATCCTGATGCTCTTTCTCTGCTTGAAGTAGTCTGTCTTTGTATTCTGATATTTGTCTTTTAATTTCACTTTCTTTTTCTTGTAGTTGATGCTGGACCATCTCCAAACTCCTGGTCAGTTCATTATTTTCTGACGTTGTTAGCTGCAGCTGAATCTGTAAACAGTAATAGCACCTTCGTTGGTATTTGGAATTATCTCAATGGAGAAAGGGTTGACCCATTCAACTGTTTAAATCTGAAGCATCTCTGAATTTCCAAAAACAACTTGATAGGAAAAAGATATTTAACAGTGGGTAAACACACTGTAATCAAAGAAAGGAACATATGAACACAAAAGGTAGGACAGAAGGCAAAGGAAGGTTTTCTTAAAAGAAAACATGTGCAAGTTTTCCAACACCGTTAAATCAAGCAGCACTGCCAAAATCAAAGCTTAACCTCTACAAACATTGTTCCCTCTGAGAGTGACTTGAGAGGTTAAGGGTCACTTTCCCCACCCTCTTTAAGATGACAAAACTTTCTAAGCATTTTAATTTTCATCCACCTTCCTAACTACTTTTTGGACAGCTGGCCTGTATTTCCATTTAGGATTTCTGAAAGTTGTGGAAATCTCTGTTCTTCTCCCACTCAAAATCCTCAATGCCACAATAGAAACAACCCCCTGGTTATAAAATTTTCTAAATAATGTTAGTAGGTCAGACGACCACATAAAGTGGTTTAAAGATATATTACAGTTCACAATTAAGATCTAAAGCTGTCTAGATGATAAAATAGCCTCAAAGAATTAAATGCAAACAAATTAAAAATAAAGGCTCTAAAATTGTTTCTTCCTTGACTTTGCCCTGAACTACTTTAGCACTACTGAAAGTAGTTTCGAAAAATGGTTTATTCCTTATCTGATCTCCTCAGTCTGATGATTGAAAGCCTGTAGTAGAGAATTTCTCAGCACTGAAAAATGTCTAGATAACCAGCAGTGGCCTCTATGCCAAGAAAACATAGTCTGGATGGAAGGAAGAGGGAAAAAACTATTAACTGATCATTTTGTCTCAGAAGAGAACATTGGATTTTTTTAAATTTGTAAGCAAGAACCTCTAATACTGTACATTATCACAGACTCCCTTGACCAGCCTCCACACATGTACTGTACTCGAGCATCTGGCCTTGAACATAGAAATACTGCAGATGGGGTAACTTACTTTGTTCTTTTCTGAATGTTCTTGAACACATTGCATTTCTTCAGCAAGCTTATTTCTTTCTTCCTGTAATCTGGTAATCTTCTGTTCTGTATTATCTAGCTTGACTTGCAGCTCAGTTTGACTTTCAGCCAGTTCATTTACCTGAAATTAAATTTTCCAGAATTATTTTTAATTCATGAGTCATGACCTTCAAAGAATTTACTTAAATGGAACAAATAGCTTTTAAGATGCGTTATTTTTTTTCCCACAGCTGGTCAAGTTTTAAGCAAGAGTCATAACAGGGTAATGATGTTTTCACATGGCAAATGCACTATTGTTGTTTCACTTTCTTTTGAGCTTCCAAAGTATTTATTCTTGATACAAGAACTCAATCACCCAATACCAACTTGTTCCTTCTCCTTTTCTTCTACAGGAAAGAGGAAACTTTCCTGCATTTTTGATTGCTTAAATGTCTATATCTACTTTCAAGCTACCTTCTCATTCATCCTATGCAAAACAATGCCGGGCTTTCCAGCTCTGTAAATTCAATGAAAATTCATGATTGCATGGAAAATGTAATTTTAAAAATAGGATGTTTCCTGCAAAAGTCTGAGGTTAAAATTATTTTAGCATTTAATTTATTAAGGAAGTGGTAAGCCCAGAGGACACTTTATCCTCACTCCTACAAAGGGAACTCTACCCTAATGGAAATTATATTACCTTTTTACATAGAGTGTTCTTTTCACAAAGTGTAGATTCCAGTTCCTTCTCAAGGTCCTTATAAGACATTTTCAGAACATTCAGGATATCCAGAGAGGTTTCACCATCAGAAAAATGTCGCTCCTTCAGCTTCAACTCAGCAATCAAATTCTGCAGCCTCTCTTTTTCCTGGTGCCAGCATTCAAGCTCACGCTGCATATGTGTCAGCTGCAAAGATAGTGCTTCTGTTTCTTTCACCTGCTTTTCAAGAGCGCAATTTTCCTGCACCTTTTCATCGAGTTTTTGTTTACAATCCATCAATTCTTGAACAAGTACTTCCCTTGCTTGATCCAATCTGATGCTTTCATTTTTTATTTCCTGACATTCCTGTAATACCATTATTTTATCTTGCTCAAGATGAGCCACCTGATTAATCAAGACTTGCTCTTTTACTCTAGCATCTGCTTCCTCCTTGCATGAAAACTCTAATTTCTTACTCATATCTTTGAGCTCAGATTTTAGTAATACCACAGTATTTTCAAACTCATCCTTGATTTGTATCTTTTCTTCCTCCTTTTCTTCCAACTGTTTTGCTGTAGTCAAATTTGAAGACTCTAGTTCAAGGAATCTTTCTTGCATTTCTTTTAAATCTTTAGCCAAACACTCTTTTTGTGAGGTGAGGACATCAATTTGTAAGTTAGAACATTTCAGCTTTTCAGTCATATCTTCCATCTCCGCTGCTAATGTTTCTGCCTCTGCCTTGGCACTCTCCAACTCAATAATTGTATCTTCTAGATTTTTCTCTGACATCTCCAATTCCCTTTCAAGTCTCTCTATTTTATCCTGGAGAGAGTCAGTTTTCCGTTCATTGTCTCTCAGCTTTTCAGCAATGTGACGTTTTTTCTTCTCATCAGACTCAATTTTTACTTTCAGCTTCTCAATTCCACAGCGCAATTGGTCTGCTTCTTTCTGTGCTGCGCTGAGTCTTGCAGCAAGTTCTCCCTTTTCCATTAACAAGCCTTCCAAAGATTTGGAAAGCTTTGAGTTTTCCATTTCTGATGAACTTAATTTATGCTGCATCGTTTCCAGCTCTTTTGCAATCAGCTCTTTTTCTTTCTTTGAATCTGCTGCTTCATTCTGGAGTTTTTCTTTTTCTAAGGTGAAAGATACAGCATCATTTCCTAAACTTTGCAGCTTCTGAAGAAGATGGTCTTTTTCATTGGATAATTGATTTGCATCAGATTTTGCAGCCTCAAGCAGATGTGCTTGTGTCCTCACTTCATCCTCTAACCTTCTAATGAATTCAGTAGAATCCATCTTAGCTAACTCTAACTCTTTTAATTGTTCTTGTAGCTTTTGATGCTTTTGATCCATGTCTTTTTTGCTTTCAGACAAAATACTCAGCTCTTGGCCAATACAGTTTCTCTCAGCTGTGACTGAAACAAGGTGCTCTTGAAAGCTAGAAATAGTTTTCAGGTTAACTTCCCTCTCCCTTTCCAATTGCTGACATTTTGCCTGAAGCATTTCAATTTCATGCTCTATAAACAAGGCATGGTTCTCAATATTAACTTGCTCAGATTTTGGACTCCCCCATTCATTTTCAGCTGCATGAAATTGTTCCTGACAATCTCTCTTGGCCATTTCTACATCATTCAACGTGTCTGCTGCATTAGATGATCTAACTTTACATATCTCCAGCACAGACTTTAGGTTCTCAGGTTCTTTTTCTAATGAGACTACTTGAAGAGATAAGTCCTGCTTATTGACAGAAACTGTTGCATAGTTTTCCTTTATGTCATGGTTTTCTTCCTTAACAGCTACAGTAGCTTCCTCCAGTTTTGCAAAAGCTGAGCTATTTGAAGTTATTTGTGCCTCCTGGAAGTTCATCTCCAAATTTAATTGCTCTACTTTTATCTTTAAACCAACATGGTTTGGGTTTTTTTCTATCTCATAGATCAGCTTCAAATTTTCAGCTGTCTGCTGTTTTGCCTCTTCCTGAAGCATTTCAGTAGTTATTTGATTTTCACAGAAATACCCAGCACTCAAACCCCTACTATTAGAAAATGACCATGCACTAGCATGGTCTGAGGGACTGCTTATTTTTCCTGACATATTTCTACACTCATGTTCTCCAGAAATATTCTCAGTGTAATCTTCCATTAATCTTGCTTCAGCAGTCTCAGTTTCATTTTCACACACAGAGGCATCTCCTGCAGCCATTTCCTCAACGGGAATTATTTTAAGATTATTGTTTTTCAGACCTGAGTTTTCAACAGGCACTCCCAACTTAAAAGAACTGTTTCCTTGTTCTATGTTCTGCAAGGAATAAGAACCAATCAATTAAAAAAAAAAATCAGGGGGAAGTATACATATGATAAAAAACATGGTAAGTTTTAAAAGTTCTCTTAAACCAGTAAAGCTCCTGCTCTAAAAAAAAAAAAAAAAAAAAAAAAAAAAAAAAAAGATGCATCCCTCCCTACTTCCGAGCTTCCTTTCTTACAGAAAGGATTGACACTTCTTTATACACACATCTTTAGCCAAAAGGTTTTAAAGATATTGAGGGAGAAATTTCAGATAAATTTGCTGAAAGTCTACGTGCAAAGATACCACATATTTCTGTATTTTGGGAAAATAGGTGTCTACATGACAAAGTGAACTATTATTAGCATTGCTAAGGGGACAAAGGTTACTGCTTGAGTATAGATTTTTCTTCTTTCTCCAAAAAGTAGTACTGCTTCTGTGGGGCACAATTTTAAATAGATTTTATCGGAAAATTTAAATTTGGGTCACCACAAATCAAAGGTTTTACATAAAACTCATTTGCATGACAGCAATTACTTACATTTTCATTATCTGTGCACAGCAGTGAATGAGAACTTAAATCAAGGACCTGTAGCTCGAGCCTTGCTGCTTCCAGCTCCAAAGAGAGATTCTCAGTTTGTTTTCTTTCTGCTGCCAGTTTGCACTCCATCTCCATAGTCACATTATTCAGCTTCTGCTGCCATTCTTCCTTTTCAGATAGATTTTGCTGTTTGAGAAGATCTATTTCTTTCCTTTCAGAAAGTATAACTTCTTTCAGCTCTTGTATTTCCTCATTTTTCATATTCTCTTGAACATGAAACTGATCTTCAAGCACCTTGATGGCCTTCTCATATGTCTGACAGAGCATCTGCAGTTTTTCAATTCTACTTTCAAGGTTAGATTTTCTTGGAGTAATACTCCTGAGCTCTCTAACAGAGTCCAAATTTTCAACCAAAATTTCTGTTGCATCCTCTGAAATTACTTCTACAGAACTGTCTGGCTGATTCATTTCCTCTGTCCATTTGCATGTACCACGGTTACGAGAATCAACCACCTTACTTACTTCTATCAAACAGGGATTTACAGAAAGATCTGAGGAAGAATCCGTGGCCTTAGTGTCATCTAATTTAGACAGCATGTCACCTTGGCTGGAAGACAGTGACACTCTCAAAGAATCTACATGAGCACTGCTCAGACTTGTTGACAATGAAGAATTTTCTGCCTTCAGTACTTCAATGCAAGACTGTAGCTCACAAATCTTTGAGCTCATACTGCAGTGCTGTTCATACAATTTTAGGTGTTCATTCTGGAAAGTCAAAAGCCTCTCTCTTACCTCAGTAAAGTGTATCTTAACTTCTTTGCTGGACAATTTTAAATCTTCATAGTCAGAAGTATTGCATTCTTTAAGTCTGAAGGGCATTTCCTTATTATCAGAACACATTCTCACATCACTGTTATCACTTTGATCCATAAGTTCATCAGGAAGAACAGCTTTCTCAGCTTTTAAATTGCTATCCGCATTCATTATATTATCTTTCTCCTCTTTATTAATACCTGTGGTACCATTGGTATTTGCATCTTTGAATCCAGAGGCTAATGCAGTGTTCTCACTCTGCAACCTCTCACACATTTTCTCGAGCTCACTCAGCTGGTTTATCGTTACTTGCAAAGAGGATGCCAGCAACACCGATGAGGGACTTTCATCTATTCGTCTTTTGCCACAATCCTGGGAAATGTCACCATAATTACACTCCAATGAATGGCCATCATCCTCTAATGCTGTAAGCGAAGAATCTGCACTTTTCTGTTCTTTAACAGACAGTAGTTCTTGCTGCAGTCTCTCTTTCTCCCTCATGCTTTTCTCAAGTTCTGCTTCCACACCTTTTAAAGCAGTCTCCAGTTGCATCACTTCTAACCTGCAGTTCTCTAGAGAGAGTTTGCTATCCTCAAAATCCATTTGAAGAAGCTCAAGTTTAACCTGGCATTTATTCAGCTCAATGTCCTTTTCTTCCATGGACTTTCTGAACTGCTCTGAACAGAGTCTCTGTTCACAGTTAACATCGCAAATTAGAGATTCATTTTCTGTTGGTAGTTCCTTCCCCAATAGCTCCTTTTCTTGAGGTACAAGGCCACATTTCTCTTGAACTGTATTTTGTGTTGTCCTGACATTTAACCTTTCCTGACTTACACAGTCAAGCTCTATAGAAGGCACATGTTGGATGTTGGAAAATTCTGACTGCAGTTGCTGAAGTTCTTGAACCAAACCCTTTTTTATTTCTTCTGATACTATTAGTTTATGCAAAATATCTTTGTTCTCACTAAGTACCTGTTTCTCTTGTTCTAATTTTGCTTTTTTTTCCTCAAATTCAATTGTCTGCTCTCTCAGAATGCTCATAACTTTTCCATTTTCTTCTTCTACTAATTTATACTTTTCCTGCAAAACTTCAAGCTCTGTTTTGATTTCTTCAGTTCTTGATTCAATACGCTGTCTTTCCTCCTCATGTTTTCCAGACACTTCAGAAATTATTTCTTCTCTTTCCTTTAAACTATCATAAATATTTTTATTTGCCTCCAGTAAAGTTACTTGTTCTTGCTTTAAAGCACTGCTTAAATCCCTAAGGGCTGCATTTTCTTCAGTAAGTTCACCAATTTTTTTACTGTATGAGCAAACCATTGAAGACATGTCCTTCTTCTCTGAATCCCATGTTTCAGACATGAGCTTCAGCTGTCTTAGTGACTCTTCAAGCAATTTATTATTGATCTTTAAATCCTGAAGCTCAGCTTGTCGGTTTTCTAATCTTTCATTCAGAGTTTGCAGTTGCATGTCCTTTTCCTCAAGAATAGCTGAAGTTTTTTCAACTAATTCCTGATGTGCTGAAATATCCGCTTGCAAGTTACTGATGTGCTGCTTGGTTTCTGTCATGAAGCTTCTGTGCTTCTGTTCTACTGCAAATAATCTTTGTTCCGTTTCACTCTTTATTTGCAGTAATTCTTCATACTGCTGCTGCTGATTTGAATTCAGCTGCTTTTGAGCTGCTAAAGAACTCTCAAGAAAAGAGATCTGCTCTTGTAAATTGGCCAGATCCTTAGTTTTTCGCACTTCTAGGAGAGCTCTTGCACATCTGTGATCTTCAGTGTTGAAGTTAGTTGCTGCAAGTTGCATATTATCTAAAGGAGTCTTATCCTGGCTGCTTTGCAAATTAACTTCTCCATCTTCAGTCACTTCTGAAGTATCTTTCACTTTTACAAGACAACAGATTTTTTCATATTCACCAAGCAGGTCACGATAGCATTGCTCCCTTTGCAGTCCTTGACTTGCTGCCAACTGTAACTTTTCTTCTACTTCAGCAACTTTGTTGGTGAGCTGGAATATTTTACAGGACATATTTTCTATCTCTTTGCAGTACTTTTTATCAGAACATTCTGCTTTCTGCTTAAGTTCATCAAAAGCTTTTTTTTGTTCTTCTAATTCTGCACTTTTACATTCCAGCATATCTTTAAGTTCTCCAATCTCTGTGGATTTCCTGTCACTTTCAGTTTGCATCATTCTAAGTTTCTCACCATGCTCATGATTTTTGCTTTGCTGACTTTGAAGGGAACTCTCCAAGTCATTAATGTGAGCCAGCATACCTTCCTTTTCAGACTTAAGTTTATAAATAAGATGATCAGTTTCATTTTTCCATTGAGAAAAAACAGTAGCCTCTTTTTGCAATTCTTCACATTCTCTCTGCTTTAACCCAAGGAGTTTCTGCAAAGCTTCTGACTGTCCCTCCATCTTACTTATTTTAGAGTCTTGTTCTTTAATATGATTATCTTTTTCCTTGAGGAGACCTCTGGTAGACTCTTGTTGCTTTTCCATGTCAGCTAAAGTTATTTTCAGGTTCTCCAGTGAAAGCGAGCTCTCTTGCCTTTTAAATTTCTCTTCCAGTAATTTCAGCTCCACTTCCTGAACAGCATTCTTATCTGTAGAAGAAAATATCATCAAATCTTTTCCAGTCAATACTGTCAAGTCTATTGATAACTTTCTAGATGAGGTATTACTATTTACTTTTACTATTTTCAATTTTCATTCTACTGCAAAGCATTACTCTTAAGTTATATCACTAGATGAAGGATGTTTATATCACTTTAGGCTATCAGGCACTAAATACAGGCAGCTTTCCATAGAGGAATTGCAAACCAGAAGTTTTCTATTTTAATTAGATTCTATGAAAACAAATTTGCTGGTAAGTTCAGTACACTTTAATTATTTTCAGAACAGCGTATCTTCAGGAACTGTACATATTCCTAGACAAAAACCTTCTTTTCATTCACAACAAACTCAGTGTTGTTAAAAAACACTAATCATGCCCCCCAGCAGAAACTTTTTACTTAATTCACAATGAACTTACAGCAATGCAGGAAACACACAAAGAGTTGTGTAAACTTAAAATCACGACTCACTTTTCATTTCTTCTGCAAAATTCTGGCTTTGCATTGGAGATTGCTTGATCATATTTAGTTCCTCTTCAAGCTGGTGGATCTCTTGCGATTTCTTTTCAAGTTGACAGTTGAGAAGATTTTTCTCCTGTTTCACTTCCTAAACCAAAACCAAATAAGACCATATTTCATGTAAATTGATAAGGAGATCAAAGGACTCAGTTCATTTAAATCAAAGTAAAGATACTCCATTAGATCCTGTTAAGACTTTGGGCAGCCTGGGTTCCTAAGCACTGCTTGGAAACATAAGCTGAACTTTTTATTCTTAACAAATTGACAGCATCTGAGATATGCTGCAAGTTGATGTAGTCAGTGTGCTCCTTGTTAGCACAGAAAAAACAGCTCCACATGACCTCACAGATAGCGATAGGACAGGAGAGATTCTACAAAATCTGAGCTGATGAAGTCAGGCTACTTTTCCAAAGCAGCTCGGTAAACAAATCCCTGCAATGGCAACAAAATTAACATGAAATGTGTAGATCAGATGTCACCTGTTATCTCACGCAGAGACAAGTTCTCTTTCCACTGAACATCATCAACAGGGCAACACTGGTCAAATTTTATTTTGAAGTGCTCACACTTTCAGACAGTTGCTTTGCAATTAACAGCATTTTCTTTTAAATAAATTGATTTTAAAAAACCTCAAACAAGTAAAGAAAACACACTATCACCACCAGCAAAAAACACCCAGCTATGCAACTACATCGCACCCAGGAAACCAAACGAAAGTTATTTTAAGGAAACTCATCCTTGTTCTCCAAACTCCTGTGCTCTGGACAACAGATGGCATGGAAGTGGCATGGCCCAAATGGAAACAGACCGCCAATTATTCATCCATTTACTACTAGCAGATGGGCATTGATTCACAAAAGCCAAGCTCAAGAAATGGAAATGTCTGAATGAAAAAAACTAAAAGCTTGCTGGCATGGCAGGGTTGTTTTTGCAACAACAAATAAATCATCCTCAGAACATGATTAAAGTTGTCACTGCCACTAACAGTTGCCTTCCCTTCTACTCACAGCGTTCCCTACCCATAGTTTAAGTTTTCTAGCAGTCCTAATAACTTTTCAAAGAAGTCCAAGCATCTAAACCCCTTGCATTCAAAGCTGCATGCACAGATGCAATACAAGCACATGAATTAAACTAGCCTGATCATTAGAAAACTTAGGGTTATGTAAGGAAAGAAAAACAAACAAGTTTAAGGAATTAAAATGGCTGAAAGGTCCATTTATTTTGATTTGGTGCAAACATTTCCAGTATTCATAGAATCATACATTGGGTTAGAACGGGCTTTAAAGGTCATCTAGTTCCAACCTCCCTGCTATGGGCAGGAATACCCCTTGCTAGACTAGGTGTAGAATTTTTTCCTACTATCTGATCTAAACCTACCCTCAGCTTAAACCCATTCCCCCTTGTCCTGTCACTCCAGGCCCTTGTAAACAGTCCCTCTCCATCTTTCTTGTAGATTCCCTTCAGGTACTGAACAGCCACAATTAGGGCACCCCAAAGTCTTCTCTTCTCCAGGCTGAACAAACCCAATACTCTCCGCCTTTCCTCATAGGAGAGGTGCTCCATCCCTCTGATCATCTCTGATTGGCGGCCTCCTCTGGACTTGCTCAACAAGTCAATATATGAGAGAGAGCCAGTCAGCTAGGCCAAAAGCATGCAAAGTGCTGTTCTAACAATAGTCACGTTCCAATTGCTGGGAATGTTCTCAGACATCGCAATCTACCAGCAAGAATGTACCTAAATTTTCACAATATACTAAACCCATACAAATGTTTGCAATGATCTGAACAAAACCCACTAGTTTCCTTTAGATTTTTGCAGAGAATTTCGAAGGTAATTTTTTTGGCAGAGACTACGTCGGGTTATTTTATGTCTGCTGATGACAACTGGCAACAAGCAAAATGAGAGTTTTTAACAAAACCAAACTGTGACATGTGTTACATAGGTATCCAGCTGTTTTTCCTACCTACTCCTGATTCTCCAAATAAAGGAAAAAATTTGCATTATGAGGTCTCTAGTGGCAAAACTGTAACAATTTCAAGTGTAGCTGCCCTGGTTGCCACCAAAGCAATGAGGTGGTATGGCAGCATACAGAAAATTCTCTGCATTTACCTTCATTTGGGGGAAAGTTTTTCTAAACTGTGTATTTATTGGAGCGTCTCATTCTAAAATAGTTGCCTTTTTTTTTAAAGATGATTTAGTATTTGTACAAAATAACCGAGTTTGACAGTACGAATCAAAGCAGCAGTCAATGATCCTAGAATTTACTTTCGAAATCAAACAAGCATTTTACTATTATTCTATTTTTATTCCAGAACCAAAAGCAAGAATCTCTTGAAACACAATCTATTTTTTTAAAAAAAGAAGTCCAACATGAACTAGAATCATATCAGCAGCGTTACAGCAATGAATCCTAACCACACAACCAGTTCCAGAAAATGCACTAATTCCAATGATGTTAGGGAAGGACTCATTTTGTGTTACAACTAGAATGAGTTATTAAGATAGCCCACAAAAGTGTTTAAAGATCGCTTATGGGGAAAAACACAATTGTGAGCAAATGCTCTACAGTATTAAGTATTTACAAATTGCTGATTTCTGGTATTAATTCTGCCAAATACTCCTCAGCATTGCTCACCTCAAAGTTTCTTGTAAGATCAGCTTCCTTAGCTTGGGCTGCTGTTAAAGCCTGCTCTGCTCTGCACAGCTTCTGGGTGAGATCACTGGTGTCGTGTTCCAAGCGTTGTTTCACTGCCATTACCTGGAAAACCAATGCTGTCATCACAGGCATATACAACTTCTTTCTTTAAACTCCTATTCTTGAGCTCAACATTCTATTACAAAATGAAACTACAGTATTTTATCCCACCATGGTTTGCTTTACTGTTATCTAGAGAAAAGCTCCTTATTGCCTTTCTACTCCCTTGCCTCTGACCAAAAAATGGGATGTTTGTAAGATACATCATTTCTAGACTGTCTGAAATCAGATTAATTCATCCAACTTGCAGGTACATCACCACAATGATATAGGATACAAATGAGATTGGAATACAATTGCCTTTTTGCTTAACCGTGTGAATCAGAAAGTTAGGATCATAACTGCACTCACTGCTCTGTTGACATAGATTTTACAAAAGATGAACAGGTTTAAACTCTTTCAAAATAGTCCTAAAATGCTCCAGACTAAAAAAGAAGGAAATGCCACTAGTGGGTCAAAAAAAAGTCTATTCCAAGGTCATTAAGTAATAAATTACCTTTCTTTGAGAAGGAAGTAAAAGGCACTTTTTTTCCTCTCAATTAAATCAATTTTCCAGTAAGCATATACAAAATAAAATAAAGAAGCCTCCAGTAAAAACATTTGACTGAATGTAGTCCCATGGCTATATTTCTAAAATAAAACAAGCCTGCAGGAAAGCTGTTGGCAGTTTTAGAAATGATGTTTCAAGCTCAGGCTGCCTACCAATGGGGCTTCTCAATATAACTTTCAAGAACTTGTGGCTCTTTTTAGAAATTCAGTCAGCTCTGCTGCTTGAGAGATGCTCTCAAAAGTTTTTTGAGGCTTTTAAACATTCCTCTTCTCTGGTCAACCCACTCGAGAGGCTTGTGCTGCTTTCTAACTTACTTAAAGTTGGGAGTTTGTGATAACTAATGTGTTCTAACAGCTAGCTGCTGCCAAAGCCGTGGAATACCTCCTTCATACAAGGGGGATGTTCTTCCTTACACAAACCCTGACATTCATCTGATTTTGTGGAGAACCAGTTCAGGGAGTTAAACTGATAGCAAACACTTGGCCTTGTATACATATATGCTAATTTAAATGTAAGATCTTCTTTGCTCTTTTATCTGCTCTATCAGGTCTCTCCAGGATCACATGAGGAGTGCATGGCCAGGGTATATAAAAATGGGACTGTTTTTCCAAAGGGCAACAACCTGTTGGTCACTAGCTCTATCATCAAACTACACCTCTGCATGGTTTTTACATAAAGTGTCTTGTGATCAGCCTTAGCTGCTCCTCACTCAGTTTTGTTTTACCTGCACTGTCTGCATTTACATCTCCTTCCCTGTGAGAAGTGGACTACCCACAAACTTTCAAAAGCCTATAATTCAGATTTAAATACATATTATTGCAGTAAGAAATGGTAAATACAAAACACCTAATACATACCATAAAAACATTAATGCAAGATGCCACATTATTTATTTTTTTTCTTTATGTATAATTAACTGAAGGCAGTACTGTTGAGACAACTAAATACCATTCTAGTAGTGGTCTTTAATGCTAAAAGAGAAGCCTACTTTGTCAAATTCTGCCTGCAGTACGTTGAAGTCATTTTTGGCTTGCTGTAGCTCCTGATTCAGTTTGCTTCTTATCTGGTTGCACTGCTGATCCAGTGTTTGCAAGGAACGCTGCTGACAAGAGAGTTCCTAGAAAACAGTGGCAGAGAAGCAAAGAAATAAACACATGACTACAAGAAGTCTCTATTTTGGTTACTGTAGAAATAACAACTGATTTTTATCAGCAGGTGCTGCCTCCTCAGGGAAGCTTGTCTTGCACAGTAAACAACAGTTTAAACCCATCTTTGATTCATAAGGCAAATGCCACATAGGCAAGAATAACATTAACCCAACATATGTCATCTGCTTAAGAGCTTAATTACTGCAACATCCCTGTCACAGAAAGAAAAAAAAAAATCTAAAACTAGTGAAAGTAATGGTGTTAAACTTTTTCATATTAAAGGTAAGTTTCATATAAGAACTACATTACAGTACAAGTGGACAAGTTCATCTCTGCTATTACTTACTTACCATACCATAAAGTTGATTTTTTCTATGATATTGCACAAATTTTGTTGCAAGAAGATGTAATACAGAGCCTTTAAATTGGACTTTACAGACTGTTATAAATAAATGAACATTAAACAAACTTTCTAAGAACTTATAACAGCTCACAGATCCTAAAAATTGTAGAAAAAAAGAGTTCTTCTTAACTAATGGCCTTGCTGAACAACTTAGAATGGCAGTATGCGGACTTACATATTAATCTTATGAAGGCCTTTTTTTAGCTAACTTAAAGAAAAACCAGGACAGAAGGCTTATGGGCCTTCAATCCATCTTTTGATTAATACAGTGATGCTACAACTATTCAGATATAAAGATCCGTTTTTCCAATTTACCACTTCTAGACAAGCTTCAGTATCAATTTGAGATCCTGAGGTACTATCTGGACTAATGGACTTTGTAAAATCACTTTTTCACTCAAGAATGCTGGTAGGAGCACTGTTTATTGGCTACCCCAGCAGAATTCCTCTGCCCATTATTTTATCTGTCTGGACATATCTTAGAGAAAAGGTTTCAAGTCAAAAATTTGACACAAGAAGTAGTCTTCCTCAGGGCCCTTATTCAATCCCTAAAGCAAACTCAAAACACCCATCTGAAGCAGCACTATCACTTCCGAGTCTATGTCTTGGATTTCCTAACACTGATTACATTATTAAGCTTTAAAAGAAAAATACAGAGAGTTTAGGCCTAATCCAAGTCAGTATTAATGTTGTTAATACTAAATACACCTTCGCTCCAGAAATGTTCCCGGGATAGAGTTTTTCTCTCTGCAAGAGCTGGCATGAAGGAAATGAAAGACACTTATGCTAATTGACTATATTAACATCTTCTGAGCATGAACCAAAAATTAGAATAACAGAGATATAATCCTAAAGAAATTATTTTCTTCCATGCAAAATGCATTAAAAATTAACTCAGATTTCACAGAAATAACTGAGTTGGTTATTAAGTTTGAGCTCACATGTACATAATTCTATGAAAAATGGAGCCCAGTTTCTCATGAATTTGTACCTCATTCCATCTCTCAAACACATCCGCTACTGTCCAGTGAATACCAACAGAATCCTGCACCTCTCCAACAGCCTCTCCCCTCTATTGCAGTGTTTGTTTTCCATTTTTTCAATTACCTTTGCAACTTTTACCTCTATCAAATGTGATTGCAATTAACAGAAAAGTAGACACACAAAATAAGACAAGTGATTTCATCTCCTCAGCAAGTCAAAATTAAAACGTTCTCCTTGTCTTACCTGTTGGTATTCTTTTTCCTTTGCCTTTATTTTCTGTTCTAAAGACTGACGAGCACTCTCAGCATTTTGTCTTTGGCAATTCAGCTCTTCTGACAATCGCTTCACCTTTTGTTCCAACATTTGGACCTGTAATAATTTAGTTTCAATCACAAGTGTTAAAGGTGCAAATGATGTTTCATTTAAATGTACAAGCACTCATATAAAAAACCACTGCTTTCAGCTACTACAATTGTTCTAGCATTCATATAACCAAAGTAACTTTAGCTGGTACCATACAAATTCTTAGCAATCCAAAGTACAAAACTCATCAAAACTCATTTTTCCTTTTGTTTAGTGAGAAAACGCGTGTATATATAGAAAGAGTATATATACTTTTGTATGTATGCATTAGGTGTGTATGAGTGCATACACATACAATAATAAAAAAATCTTTAGATAGTATATATCTTTATATATTTAGATAATTTAATAAGAAAATCAGTGTCTTTGACAGTCTGCAGAAATATGCTACATCTGGCAGTAAGAATAGATTGTATTTTCAGTATCTCAGGTTGCTACCAACTAAAGAATGACAGCAAACTGCTAAGCAACTACATGTTTAGACTGAAAATAAAAGAATTTTCCACTGAATTTCAGAGTGATTCAGCACATTGATTTGGACAGAATAAAGAAGCAGCTCTCTTAGTTTACTACAACAGAGTATCTTTTACAATTTAAACTTTAATTTAAAAAAAAATTGGCAGGCTATGTTCCAGGTTCACCTCCATGTTAACTTATTTAACTCCATTGATTATGTCAATATTGTGCCACCCAAGAGAGTGAACAAAAAAAATTCCCAAACAAAAAATGCAATTTTTATTCCAGACCAAATCTGTTAATGCAAAATATGTTCTTTTTTTCCCCAGAGAGTAAGAAAAATGGCAAAGGGTGAATGGGACTCTCTTTTTTCAGCAACAAGAGCTGTTTATGGAGTTAATGAAACAGTAGAAATAAGAAAATAAGAAGCAGGTAGCTGTATTGGGATGTCAGGTTATTAGGCAGAGACTGCAGGGATCATGAACTCCTGTAACATCACACAGAAACTTGATTGCAGAAAGGCTGCAGATTTCACAAGGAGTGAAAATACTTGATAACACAGAGGTGCTGTGGTTGAAGTCTGTGCATGGCACCAGTGACAGAGAACTGTACAAGAGGGAGTGCCAGGATTAAATCCAGACTACAAGGCAAGAACTAAAACCCAAAATCGCAATGCAGTTCTGCTTTCAAAGTCCAGGGTGGGCAGGCAGAGAATCAATTCCAGTGCGAGAAAGAGGAAACAGAACAGAAAGGAGTCACCTTCAGATGGCAGGACCAAAGGAACCTTCAAGGGCAACATGCACTGCACCTTAAGGAAGGGCTGCACCTCAGTTCCAATGGCGGCAAGTCCCACTCCTCCTTGTCCTTCCCCAGGCATGTTTCTAGATACACAGCCTTGCCCCTTCCCTTGGGCTGATTTTAATCCCCTTTGATTCCTTAGTAAAACAATTCCACTCTCTTAAACCCACAGAAAATTAACAAGGGAAAATTAAATACATAATACCCTAAACAAGGGAAAATTAAATACATAATACCCTAGTCTTTTAGGAAGTTGAATCCAGTCATTTGTGGAATCAAATAAATTAAAATAAAGCCCTTTTCAGAGAAATTGAGCTGTCAGATTGGGTCAGCTGTCTTCCTACAAATGCACCATGATGACTGTGCCTTTATAAAAAAGTCAAGGGACTATGACAGGAGTTTGATTTTCCCTTAACCTGCCAAGACTTCCCCTAAACTAGCTCCTCTCAGAATTACCAAATGTTGCTGTCTCTCTGAGAAGGCAGAGTGGTCAAGGTTTACATGAGAACATGCAAAGGTTTATTTTTTAAGGACCAATACAGGAGTTGTGGGAAACAGCAGCTTACCAACATAATTAAGTAGCATGCAGAAACTTGCTGACAAACATGGATAATTAGTATACCCAGAGATGATACACACAGAAACATCTTTTTCCCCTATCCTGTAGATGGATCAAACTAATATGGTAAAAAAGTTAAAAGATAGATGAAAACGTGAAGATTCAAGAAATTATGACATCTGTGCACTAATTTCAATTTTGTTAAGTGTCGGGAAAAAGGACTTTAGGAAGGTAATGCAACTTGATTAATCAAGGAAAACAGTTACTTGTTACCTTCTGCAGTTTGAAATATTTTGAGCACTGGCATTCTCCTCTTCTTTGCATGATTATGAGCAAAAATCAGAACCATTTCAGATTTTTATAGGTATTTATATACACTGTAAATTCTTGACTAAGCAAATTGTACTATTCTACTGATTTTTACTATGAATTCAAACTCCTTAGGGTTAGGTAGTGAAAGTCCTTTTAGAAACTGCATATATTCTTAATTTTGTATTGCATTTTTACCTAGACTTTATTTAAAACAAGCAATTTACAATACAAGGACTATGCCCCCACAACATCCTGTAGTATAAGCAACAGATTCTGATTTTCTGTCAAAGAAGCATGACAGGTCAGAACTTGCCACCAGATGTCATTGTTGCTCTATGCAACTTGACCAGTAAAATATTTTTCAGAATTTGAGTCAATCTTACCCAAGTATGAAAATTATTTCTTCAGGTGGTATAAAAACCTTCCAGAAAATGGGCAACTGCATACATGTAATAATGTTTTTACACATAATACAAATCAAACTAGATATGTATTATCCTTAGTAAACTTGATCCTTAGTAAACTCTCAAGAAACTTAGTCTGAGAACCTTGGTTCTTACTAAAATGGCTGAAAACTGACACACAGGAATTCTGGCAATGCATTGTAAGGAAAGTCAGATGTGTGAGCCAACGTTTTACCTGTGTGGTAGCTTGATCGAGCTGTGTACTCGTTTGAGTCAGTTTATCTCTGGTTTTGTTCAGAATTTTATCCTTCTCTGTTAACTGCAACTTCAATCTGTCCAGCTCCAGTTCAGTCTCTTGATATTTATTCATATGGGACCTCTTCATTTTTTCTTGAGCTTGCAGTTGCTGTTCTAGGTCTTCAATGATGGAATTTAGTTCTGAATTTAAAAAACAGTAAAGATTAAGAATACTTTCTGCTTTGGAAGGTACCTCTTCCAACACACTTACAAGTATTTAATATGTTTGATAAAAACCCGATTTCCTGACACGGGCAGAAACCCTGCAAAATTTTGAGCAAGTTAAACAAGGTACATCTGTCTTCTACTATGACATCAATGACTAAAACTATCAAGACTGAAAGACAGTTGACTCTATATAATTCCTACCTCATGAGAAAGAACATAGAAATATGAGAGCTCAGGAGCAAGTGCTGCAAAGGCAAAGACAATTTGGTCCTCTGCTCATTTATTTTTGTTTGGTTTTGTTACTGTTTTTAAACATGCCACTTGAAATATCTATTACATTTTTTTTCTTTTTATAAGTATATTCACTACAAGCATTTGCCTGGGGCGACTGTGCTTTCAAGAGACTTTTCAACTATTTGGTATCTGTACCCAATTCATATTTTTAATGTTTTTCCTGTCTCAAAACTGCATACATATAAAACTAAACCAAGTAATATTCTCACAGTATGCATCAGTAAGAGTTTATCTTCCAAAAACCACAACACAATTCACAGTAGACAACATAAGTTAGCTACATGGGGCATTATCCAGAATTACTATTATATGGTTATGGTTTGGTTTTTGGTCTTTTTTTTTTTTTTTTGATAAAAGAAGTCCTGTCTTCCTGATTCTGAATTTGTATGGCTTCCAAGTTGAAAAAGCCACCAAAATTGAAGCTGTATGGGAGGTATTTGAATGAATAGTTTGGAGAGTATGGGGACTTGTAAAACAGTGGAAAAGCTGTCCAAAGAGTACAAATAGCAGGCTTAAGTGAATGCTCAACAAATCCACAACAAACCAACTATTTGCTCTCTTACAGCTATCAGGAATAAGTATTTCTTCATGTCAGTATGTGCAATACAAGACCATATCTTGGGTTTTGATTGTACTTTTTGCAGCATACTTCTTCTTGTGCTTCCAGTAGCATCCATTATTGACCAACTCAGTTATCATTAAGTATGTTCAGTCATCAAATTTTTAATATTGCTCAGCCAAAAATATCAGTAGTATAGAAAAACAAGGAAACAATATAATTGAACTTAACAGTGAGATGCAATGAAATCCTGAGGACTTTTTTTAGCTGTTTTAAGAAGATTGTTCCATGAGCAATGGGAATAATAGAGAAGGAATTTTTTATATTGGATGATGTCCTCTACTCATCCCAAAAATACAAATTGTTCCCTTCTAATTCTCACACTCCTTATGTAAAAGATACCACAGCTTGTAGGTAATCTCTGTGTACTGGCTGATCACTGAAAATGCACCAGCAGCCAACAGGGCCAGCTGCCAAAGGCAACAACAAGTATCTTTCTCTTTTCCTTGCTAAAGCATTAATTTCAATACCTTGCCTCTATCTGCACACCAGCTTTCATGAAACCACACAGGAGACTGCCTCTGGGTCTTAAAGAAACGCATCAGATACCTTGGTTCTGTGCTCTTAGCTGGATCATGAGGGAAGAATTACAGTTCTCAGCAAAGCTGATGTCAAACTCGCTCTTCTCTGATATAATACTTGAATTTGCTTCTTTATCCCATGGAAAAGAGGATGCTGCAGAACTTCCCCTTGCAGGTGTTTCTTGGTTTCTAGCTGGTGTCTTTTCCTGTTGCCATGAAAACACAGATGAGGAAGCCTGATGCCGAGCAATCTCTCTATGACTCAAAGAGCTTTGAGGATGGGGCTGGTTTATTTTCTGTGTCCAAAATAAGAAAAGGATATACCTTTACATAGTTCCTTATCCAAAACATAACAAAACAACTAACTTAATATTAAGTAGCTAATAGTTCGCCATCATTTCACATTGTTAAAATGTCACAGCACCCATGAGTGCAAAGTACTGATACATGTTATTACTTTTCATGCTATGTAAACAAAACAATTTTAGCCCAAGTATCCAAGCATAGTTAATACTTATAAATACAAATCAGGATATCAAAAAAAGTGTTTTGATCTGTGTATTTTTATAAGTAACATAAATTCTTGTATTTTCTCCATCATTTAACTGATGGGAAAATGATGGGAGAGATCCCATCATTTAACTCCTACATTTTTCAAAATGGAAGCCTACATTTTTGCAGGCAAGTGAAGACAAGTAAGTTGAAAAAAAAAAAAAAAATTGAAGTCTAGACTAACATATCTGATATGTGACCAACATTTAATTCTACTGGAGAAGCACAGGTAAATTCAAAAGAGATTTAATTATTTAAACTTATAAACAGAATACCCCAAAATTGCTATAATAAAATACGCCAGGTACAAGCTTTCAATATTTGCCCATAGGAAAATTAAACAGAGAAAATAGTAGATTTTTTCCTCCTTAAGTGAAAAAAACCCCAAACAAACAAAACCTCAAACAGTAAAGCCCCTATTGTATTTTTAACTGGATTTTGAAATGCAGCTCATTTGAATTATTTTTTCTTAAACTAAATCCCTAAACCATGTAATACCCAGTGTGACTTCCCAGTCAAACCAGAGAATATGCTTTTATCTAGGAATAGCTGTGCCAAGACCAGAAATCTGTATTGTATTGTCCAGAATGCTGTGTCCAATCCTGTAACTTGCTAACATAGAGCAAAGAAACCTAACCATGCATGCAGTAATCATTTTCCTTATATGCCATTTAAGTTTACAGTTTCTGAGACAAAAGTTTGAATCCAGAACTAGCCATAATGACTACCAAATGCTTCCTGTAATCATAGTTTTGGAGTCAATGTATCAGGTATTCCTTTTTCAAATTATGTTTTCCTGATTTTTTCACTATTTTTTAAGCTGAATTTTACTTACCATCTTAATTATTGCAATTATTTAGTGGTAGAAAATACTGTGTGGTCTTCAACCATATTACTCAACTTTTTCAGAACACTAATCAATATGCTGAATAGCACAGGTGTCTTTACCAAGCCTTTTCAGGCTCCTCTGTTGACCATTCCCCAGTAAAAACTGACCATTTATTGCCACTGCACTCAGTCTTTTCCTTAAAATTTGCAAGAACTCCCCTTATCAATTTTTTTTCCTTTCATCAGTGTTTTGTGGATATCCAACAACATCACGCCGAGTCACACTTACCTCACACATTCTCTGATTTATTTAAAAAAAAAAAAAAAAACAAGCCCAAAAGCTCTGAAAATGTAAGAGGCATGATTTGTCTTTATCAATAAAGGGACCTTTTCTCCATACACCTACACATGGTTCAATAAACATATTGTGTCATGTTTCTAACAGTTTGCCCAGGACAAAAAGTTGGCCTGACTAAACCGTATTTCCAGGAATCAGCACTGTAAGTGGTTTTTTTCTGATGTCATCATCCTCGTCCCCTTTCAGCGTCAAGAGAAGAATGAGGCAACATTGCACATCACAGTGATTCAACAGTCCCACACTGCAGTGCCCTATCAATTAATGGGCAAATATTCTCTGTATCTGGTGATTTTTTTATTACTATTCGTTTTATCAATCCAATTTAAGACTACTTCTGACTTTTCAATTTGAGGCTGTGCCACAGATTCAACCCCAATGAAAAAAGGCTCTGGTATAGAAAAGTTTTTAAAGCTTTACATAGTATGTACTAAATAAAACATTATTTTACATTTTCTGCAATGGCTTTTTCCTTGAGGGCTTTCACATCTTATTCATCTTGTTGCCCGAGATCAGCTAATACTGTTCCTTCTTCTTATATGTTTGAAAGATTTATGGGTTTCTATTTTCTAGGTGTGAATTATTTCTCACAATCTTTTTCAAGGCTATTTTATTATGCTATTGTATTTAACTTGGCATAACTGACACTGTTTTATCTCGTCCTTGCTTGCAGGAGACTTCCAGTTTCTGAAGGATGTGTTCTCATTTTTAATGTCCTTCTTTCCTTTGCTATTCAAAGAGGCTGGCTCTTCTGAATTCTCCAAGACTACTTCTGAATAGCAGTACACACAGATTAATTCTCTCTCCTTTTGAAACTATATTTTATGTGATGTAGAATATATTTCACTAGTTTTACACTTCATTTTCCAAGTTCACTCGGTGGTTACTTTCTTAGATATCACACAAGCCATTCCTAAGAGATACTTACCTTTAGCTGGATGGCTCTCAGTTGTAATTCTAGCTCTTTATTTTCTTGTACTTTTTTCTTGTATTTTTCTTCTAGTTCTTCAAACTTAGCATCTACAAAGACATGATGAATACTTCTTCATAATCTATGTTAGTCCAACCAGTTTTTCACCCAATCCAGCCAGGTTTTTTTGATCCTTATGGGTCCCTTCCAACTTGAAATATTCTATGATTCAATGATCTTAATGAATTTAAGACTCCAGCTTTCAAGGGAAAGTATCTCTCCAGGAATACAATTTTAAATAAAGTTATTTAAATAGTTTTAATCTTATCCCTATTTCAGGAGTGCCATGCTTGACATTGCCACTAACTGCATAAAGAAAGTAAAAGGAACAAAGAAAGTAAAAGGAACAAGAGTGTAAGAGATTATCTCAGTTTTCCCACTGGAGTAAGACTGAGATGCCAAACTCATAGAACATTTGTTCACTGCACTGAAAGAGGTAAATAATATGTATAATATTGAACACATCAAAGTTTTTCAGCATAAAGTGCATAAGGGTGTCTGGCTACAAAACAGTTCTCCACTTAAGGAAACTTCCTTTCACTTTTCTAGTTCATTCAAGTATATAAATCTATTTGATGTCACTAATTTGAAGATAGAAGTGATATTTTGAAATGGATACAGAACATTAATTGCGTAGGTTATTATGCACAGTAACAGTCTAAACAAGAAATAATTTTCCAAAGATATAACACATTTAACTGTTGACTGCATTTTAGTTAAAGTACCCGTGGTACATGGAGAAAGAAATTTGATCCCCACTACATGAAGGGAAGAGCTGACACCAGGAACAGGCATTCAAAATATTGCTGCAGTCTATTGAAGGATATTTTATTACTATTCCATGTCCATCAATGTAGCATTGAAAAGATGTAATATTTGTGATGTGTTCAATCTGCACTAATAATTTTTAAAATTGAAATCTGAGGTGCTACAAAGTAGACACTCTTAAAATAACCTATGTAAGAGGGACTGAGCAACTCAGTACAAGTGTAATGTTTAAAATACTCCACCTTCCAAGAAAACTGACATGCTGAACGAAGAAAAGAATCATTTACCATTATAACTTCGAACTGGTGTTAAAGGAGAAGTAAAACTTTTCTGTGGAGTGCCACTGAATGATACATCTCCTGCAGTTAATGTTTGCTGACTTCTCTCAAGCTCACATTTGCATCTGTTTAAGAAAGAAGCAGCAGCATAAATTAATAACGGAAACGAAAAAGTTAATGATCTATTTTTAAGAGCATAACATACAATAATAAATTATATGATTCTAAGGACTTAGTTTAAAGATCAAGTCAAGATACATCCACTGAAAATTTTCAGATGGTGTAACACAAATAAAGAAACAACATTTTATTTAGAGTTTCAACAGTTAATCAATTACACAGGAGTCAGAGCTAAAAAACAAAACCAAACCCCAGGTAGAAAAAAATCTGTTAGAAGTGCTTGAGGTCTCACTGTACAAAGCTGTAGTTCAGCTAAATATACCTAAATCACTGTAAGCACTGAGAATATCAAACTCTTACTCTTCAGTGAGCATCTTTATGGCAGGAAACATAACTTTTAGTTATGTTCTGATACTACACACTTTCAGAAAAGTGTGCATACCTCATGAAAATGCAAGGGAATACTGTCCACATTTTTCATGTGCTCCATTTACATCACTACCCAAAACACCACAGTAGGCAACCCATTCAAGTGACTTCTGTGAGCTTGAAGAGTTACAAGGGCATCCAATGAAACCTATATATATATAAAACTAGTTCAGAGGCTATACAGTAACTTTCATCCTGCTCAGTGAGCACAGGTTGATGATAGTTCAGGCTGTAGCCCACTGCATCAGTGACTCCACACTTGCCTTTTTTATTTTCCCCTCCTTTACAACACAATGCCAAGTACTCCTCTCCCAGTGGACTGTTAGTTGGGATGGCAAATGACCACATACCAAACAAAATGCAGACAAATACAAAATCAAAAACAATTGCCAAGAACAAGGTACATGTAATACCTTGTATTATATTATATATATATATTTTGTAGAGAACAGTTATGTACAATACTATAACGAAAAGGGGGAACTCAGCAAACCAGACTAAATTTTGGGAATAGATAAATGGAACACATATCCTCAGCTCACTACCTCTTTGTCCCAACATTTGACAGCAGATACAGAGAACACTAGTGTGATTCTATCACCCCTGCTGAATCTCACTAGATTTTTCACTGATGGATCTCAGCAACTCATTGCACAAAGTTAGTGTTTCTACATGCCATAAATGATTGTGTTGTATTGTTTCTCACAGGAGTCAAATACCTCAACTCTCTTTAGCTTTCAAAAAATGATTGGGCAAAGGGAAAAAAAACCCAGAAAGAACAACACAACTTCCTCTTTATTTACTTCTATCAGGACATGTATGAGGCATGCCATCCAAAAGTTACAGGAAGCAAACATAGTGCAGGCTGTGAAAATAAAAACAAACAAATACCCCAAGCCCTAAAGAACCCTGGTAGCCCAGACTCAACCCTCTCTGTGACAGTAATCTGCATTACTAGCACAACAAATTATTGCATAGACAGAACACTCAGCCTTATGAGCACACACAGTTTCAGAAATTCTTTTATTCAAGAATGGAGGGCACCTCTTCTATGAGAGCAAGTTTAACAGGTGAGAGCCCTTCACTCTGGGCAACTGTTCCACTTGTGTAGCACCCTCAGAAGAAGAAGGATGTAAGATGTGCCTGCATTGCAGAAGATTCTTGTGTTGTGTGATTTGCATTCCACCCCTACAGACAGCACACAGACACTGTCTCAGCAGTGTTTATAAGTTGAGGTGTTATGAACTAGGCACCACTCTACCAGAGCAACTGGATTCTGTGTCTCGGTCACAGTACCACTGCTTTTGGCAGCTTCCTCTCTGACTCCAATAGAAGTTCCTGCCTCCTTCTTTCAGAGCTCAAAGTTTATCGGTAGACTTCATCTCACAGAGTGAATTGTTCGTGTACTTTGCTTGCAACGCCAAGTTCTTTGCAGGTTACTTTTGCCAAGTGCCTCAGTTGTGTTAGCTTTTTTGTTTGTTTAAACAAAAAAACAAAATTTTTTTTAAAAAAATCACAGAATGGATGGCTCCCATTTCCCATGACACTGCAGAATGCCCTTAAATAAACAGAAACTACAGGCACTAACTGCTTCAAATAGCACAAGAGCTCATGTAGAAGTTTGTATATGCACGTGTGTATGTAAAAACAGGCTAATGTTTTGAGACTTCAGTCAAATTCTGAAAGAAGTATGACATGAAACTAAAATACCATGAAGGACATATTAAATGAGCAAAAAAGACAAAATAATCATTGTAAATATTTTAGAGACATACAACAAGTCCTCACCTTTTCAGTTCTTGTTCTAGCCTTTCAATGTCCTTCTTGCTGGAATTCAGTTGACCTGACTGAATGTTGACCTGAGATTCTTTCACTTGAAGATCATGTGAAATTTTCTGCTTTGCTTTCTCAAGATTATCACACAATTCCATCAAGCTCTGGTTTTCTCTTTTTAGTATTGCAGATTCATTTTTTTCATTTTCAACCTAGTTGGAATACAGAGACATCTTTGAAATTATCAACTCCTCTCTATACTATCGTGCATTTATTATTATTTTAGTAACACAAAGTTTACGTGCTGTTACTTTCTTCCTGACACTTCAAAATCCTGACAGCTCTAAAAACCTCAGATGTACATATTGTTTAAATATTCTTGGGTGTGAATAAAACCCACATTTCCTGAAAATCAACTCAGTGACATTGACAATTTCTATTTATTGACGAGATACAAGCTCTTCAAAAAATTGATCAATCCCTAAATACTAATAATCATCATTAGTCCATCTTCTTCAAAAATCATCTCACTTCCCTTTCCAGCCTATCTTTAGCAGCCAGAAGACCTTGGCTCACTCCACAGAGTGCACAATCTTTATCAAGGGTCACAGCTTTGAAGATAGAGTCTGGCAGGAAAGATGTCCTTCTCCTCCCTGGAGAAGCACCTAAGGGGTACCATCTTTGGCACAGTGTTGTTCTTTTGACTGAAAAATAGTATTACCTACTACTTCTCAGAATTTTAAAGCACCCCTTATTTTGGTTTGGGGAGCACAGCCATTTCTTGGGATGGTTAAAACAATTTCCTGGAAACTCGTGGGAAGAAGCTCAAAAAAAACTACTAGGCTTAGGATTCCCTAGAAAGTTGTAGCAACACAATGGGACTAACAGGCAACACTTGTAAATTGTCTCTGAGCTATAGTTAGATACTACGAAACAAAATTGAACCAAATGGGTCTCTGCTAATCTGAAGCATGGGAGGACCCTGGCCAGGAGGGTGTCTGGTCCCCTGGTTAGAGGGCTGATGGGGTAGTTAGATGAGGTGTAAAATTACAGCCATAAAAATGAAAAAGAACACCAAATCCCAAACCCCCAGTCTCTGCAAGGAAAAAAACCAAGGAATTACATAAACTAAGTAAAAGATTATGGGTATCTGTAGGCAAGGTGAAATAGGAAGAGGCTGCTAACTGTGCAGCTCTGGTATATAAAACAGGCCCAGACGTTAGCACAGATTTTAACAGGTATAACAATAAAATGTTTATTTTCCTAATCACAAAGAGCTGTAGAAAAACCTCAAAGTACACTTAAATACCTAGAAATAGACAATCATGCCAAACAGATAGGAAGCAGGAATCACATTAACAACCAAAAAGAACTAAACAGAGGGAAGAATATGATGAGTATGAAGTAAGATGAAAATAAACAGTTTATAATTCTGTGCTACCTTTCCTTTCAGTCAGGGGGGAAGAAGCAAAACACTAACCCATCCCCTAAAAACAACAACAACCACCAGATAAGAAACTGTTATAACAGCGTTTGGCATGGAGAATGGCATTTTGACTTACCTTCTGTTTCTGTTTCTGCAAAGCTGCCTCCAAAGTCTCTAGCTGGTATTGCCTTTGCTGACGCTCCTTTTTGAGCTTATCCACTTGACTTTCCAGCTCGTGGATCTTCTGCAGGACTCTGGGGGAGAGGCCCTCTTTCCATTCCTCCACAGCCCAGCTCATGCTGGCCGGATTCTTGTTTCACACCAAATGGATAGTATTTTGCCTGAAACACAAAAACAACTACAATGAGACCTTCCAAGAGGTTAAGTAAGCGTCCCGTTTAAATAAATTGCATTTTTTAAGCTTAGCAGCGATTAGAATACAGCATTCCACCACCGTACAGGCTTCTTGATCTAAAAACCCAGCAGCAACTTAAAATATTAGGTCCTATTTTAACACACTTCTATGCAGTTAAGATCAGATCATAAAACCTCACTCTACTCAATCTACTGACAGCAACAGAGTTTATACACTTAGAGCTGCCTTTGACAGCTCTACCTCAGGTGGCGTCTCCTTGCGAAAACACAAGGCTGCGGTCGGGCATCAGCGACGCTTCTTTATTTACTTTTCAAAGCAACGCGGCTGAGCTCGGGGCATTTCAGAGGAACTAAAACTAGTAACCAACGACAGGCGGAGAGAGCCCTCACGAGACAGGAGGGCTACTTGGCAGCGTCAACCCCGCACCCGACCGTTCACTCACTATTAACCGCC
>NW_008237239.1:14575099-14577407 GCF_000691975.1 Corvus brachyrhynchos | reverse complement strand
GTCAGATCTTTATCCAAACCCACTTTCCCAACCCCGAAGAGAACCTGAGTTTTGAGAAAAGGAACGAAACGTGCTGTCTTGGTCATCACCCATTCACTAGGAAAGATCAACGGAAGGATCCCGAAGTGCTTTCGTATTCAGTTCTGCTCCCGTGGGTTGGGGTTTGTTTCTTCTTTAGTTTTTTTTGAGGCGAAGGGAGGCAAGTTAGCCCAGTATTACACATTTTCTACCCAGAAATACAAACACATTCATAAAGCCCCAAATAGTTTGTAAGTATGGTCTAACATGGAGCATAGAACAGACATGGCAACACTGAAGGCTGAAGGATTCTCCTGTTCCTGTGGACCTCCCTGGGTACCTGTCACTGGTTTTTCAAACCCTCTGGTATTCCTCTCCCTAACCCCCCAACTGCCTCTCTGAGGGGAGTTTTGGATTTGAAGCGCAATGTTCCTTTCCATCAGATTCTGTGACTTGTGATTCTATGATCTGATTATCATTTTACCTGTTTAAACATCCTGCCTCTCGTAATCGTTCTGAGAATATTTACTAAAGCACTGTTCTTTTAATCATATTTAGGAAATCGAGTTAAACAAATCTTCCCTGAGAAGTTAAACAGCTCACCAGTCGGCTGGTGAGAACTCCTATTATAAATAAATATGGCACAACAAACTCACCAGCACATTGTTAAAACATCTCCAAACTATCTCCCGAACAAAACAAGCCATTGCAATGATGGAACTGATCCATCATAAATACCTCCTCACAAATTACAATTAGGAAAAACCAAACCAATCAAACAGGCTAGAAAGTTCCATGGTGAACTTTGTGCAGGCGTTCCTGAGGGAAGAGCACAAACAGCAGCGGAGCAGGAACAACTTTAGAGGAATTGAAAACCCTCACACAGTACTGCCAAATAATTCATGAAAGCTGAGGACCAGTCTGAACTGAAGGGGATCCTCTGCTTGGTGGACAAGGGGCAAATGCTTTATAAGAATGAAATACTCATTATATGCTATTTTCAACAAGTGTTTCCCATTGGACAGTAACAAATGTTACATAATCAATTGAAAAAATTGAAGAGTTTTCATTTTCTACAGATGATATTACAGTGGGACGACTGATAGACATGGAGCCCTAGCATTTAAACTAGTTCATCATGATTAATCCCTCAGGGAAGGCTTCAGTGAAACAGCTTCGACTTCCAAGACTGGTGGCATATTTTTCAGAAGGGGAAGAATGAGTAGAGACAGCCTTCAGGGTTCTTACAAGGCATGAAAAATGAAAATCAGCTGCTGTGTGCTGAGCTTTGAAGATGCAGTCTGATTCATATCTGGATAACTGAGGCTAAAAAAAGGGAACCTGAACACTGTTGTCAACTTAAGTATGTCAAACTTCTTCTGAAGCTGATTTCTAAGAATGGTCAGGTTTGTACTGGGTTAATGATTTACAAATTAATTCTTTCATATTTGACAACTGTTATGTAACTTTTGCAGGAATTAACTAATTATCATGAAAGATAAAAAGACTCATAATGAGTACAGAAACTTGCTTTTTCTTTTGCCACCTCAACCTTATTTTTTACAGTAGCTTCATAAGTATCAATATGTTAATTAATAGAAGTAAATATAAGAATGAAAATACTAGTAAATGTAAGATTGAACTATGAGATACAAGAAAAAGATCAAATACTCTGAAAAAATAATAAGAAGTTATAAAGGGTGTTAATAGCAACAATCAGTTTGCCTAACACTTGTAATTATTTTCATTATTCTCTACTGGCTAGAATTTCTAAGGTCTTTCTAAGAGGCTCTCAAAATCCCCTATTGTAGAGTTCCCCATGATTTTGAGCAGAGAAAACTACCTCAAGTCTTGTGAATTGGCTTTTCTCTGTCCTTGAACTTCCATTCAGTTTTTGCCAAGTGCTAAAAATCACCATTTATGTTTTCTCACCTGCATTCCTTACTACAATTTCTAGTAAGGGGCCAGAACAGTAAGTAGAATACAAAAGCCATTAAAGACTGAATTTGTATTGCTACAGCTTATGTCAGAGCATGTGGAACAAAACCAGAAGGGAAAGAAAGGAAAAGAACGTTCAATGAGAAAACCTCCCCCCACTTGGATACTACAAGAGGCAGAAACCAGATGGAGCTTTTCCTCCATATTCTTCCTTACCAGACTCAGAATCCACCAGGAAAGTCCAAATTCATGTAAGTGTATATATAAATACATATGCACACATAGATATAAATGCATATACACATCAAAGAGCACCTGAAGAGCTGTAGCAACCCCGTTCACCCAGGGAAAG
>NW_008237239.1:14566098-14575088 GCF_000691975.1 Corvus brachyrhynchos | reverse complement strand
ACTCTGTCTGATGGGGTTCCACCTTCCCAACTTCCCTGCGGAGGCACCAGAGGCAGACACTCTGCCAGGCTGCGTGTGAAAGAGGAGAAAGACGGATCATTTTCCTTAGCCTCACCTAAACCCCACCCTAAGTGGTGCCTCTTGCCTCTGGAAAACAAAATTCCCCATCTCTGCCAATGCATGAAGGTGACTGAGAAGATGGTGCCAGTTTAGGTGTCAATACTGCAGCTGCAAAGTTAAGTCTGCACTAGGAAAAACCAGAGAGCTACTGTTGTAAAAGACAATGTTTGGTTGTTTATACACCCTTAGATTCCCTATTCTACGTGGTTTTTCACAGAACACGTACCTTGTTTGGTGAACAGAATGAATGTTAAGGTGGATTCCATTGGGATGCATAGAGACCTTACGCCTTAGATTTCTTAACTGCCTTTTGCTCTTTAAAAAGGTTGAAGTGATCTGCACAATCTTTTCTCACAGTTTATTAACAAAATCAGGGACCATGACATACCACAAATTATAACTCTGTTCCCAAAGGAGAGGGGGGTGTTTCTCTAGTGAGTATTACAGTATTTTTTATGTACCAATGGAAACTGTTACTGAAGTGCTGACACCTGTGCAAGGTGAACCGGATTAATGTATTAGTGGATAAAATACCCACAGTTGCTCTATTGTTCGGGATCACATTGGCTAGTACAGCCTAGCGAATACCAGCAGGGAGGTTTCCTAGTACTGACAAGGTGACTGAGATTACCTGGCTTGTCTGAGGTGACAGAGTGAATCACAGGCAGGTGCTGGACAGGGATCCACAGGTATGGCTCCTGACAGTTTAAAACACCTACAGGCAATGTTGCCGCACTGCCACCCTCCCTCCTGTCCCCCACCTGCGTGCTGCCACTGCTCCTTTGTGACAACTTTGGTGCTGACCTGAACTGCCAGGTAAGTGGTACTATGTCAAGCAAAGACCTTTCTGGTGGCATCAGCATGTACACATATACATTGGGCTGCAAAGTGCTGCATTGTCTGGTCAGATAAATGCCTGTCCCAGCTCAGCAGGTGAAACAGGGATATGCAGGAGAGAATAAAGAGGGCTGTGGGGACACCAGCTTAAATGAGTTAAAACATCATGCAACAAGCCCCTAAGTCCTTGTGCTCTAATCCCTAACACCTATCTGTGACAAATGGTAATAAGAAACCTTTCCACAATAAATGAATTCTTGTTGTTTATAATCAGTGCGTTTTACAGGGGTAAAACTATCTTACAGCTTCTGCTTTCAGTTAAGTCCCTGATATATTTAGGGCAATTACTCTGAATAATTTTCATTACAGGAAAGTATTTTCTGACCTTTACATGCATTGCATTGCATTATTGCAATTTTTAAATAATCTACAAACTTCTGCAGAAGTGTTAACTGCTGAATTTAAAGCTGCTGGGCAGTTCCAAGGGTAGACCCACTGCAACAAAAAATAGTAAATTATTTAACCATATAAAGGATTGAAAACCTGGCTGCTTGTTAGTTGATGTTAGTAAATGTTATCTTTGAATGTAAATGTTACTTGTTTAACACTTGTTAGTATATTGGAAGGGTGGAGGAAGAAAGCAAACATATAAAAAGAAATGTTTTTTTATGTAAGTGAACACATACCGTCCCATCTGAAGAAGGGTTTGTAGCTATAGCAATAGTTACAGTAGTGAAAAGGTATTAATGTCTTTCTTTCCTGTTCTAAAAACATTATTTTTAAACACTATGAATACAGCCATTAGCATAATGCTTAAAGGGCTGATGTACAGTTAAGAAAATGATAAATAATTACAGCAATTACATTATGATGTGACACATCAAGTCCATATTGTCTAAGGCTTCAAATTACCAGTTACTGAACTGTAAATAAGATTGGAACACTTTTTTTTTTTCCCAATGGTTATTTCTCTCTCTTTGTAGTTCTGTTGCCAACCAGAAATGACGATATCAAGCAAATGTTTCATGCTACATATGTTAACACAAAAAAATACAGTCATGGTACTATCAAATACTGTTATATCTTATGGGCAATGAGTTATCAGATTTCAAAGTGCATTTGGTAAGATGGGAACATGTATCCTTTGTGGTCCATTCCTTCGTAATTTTCACAGATCTATAGCTTGCATCTCCTTTGGCCCCCATTTTTGTTAGATCTGTACCCTTAACCACACACAAGTACTCCTACTGTGAGTATCACTCTGTTCTATCTATTGAGAAAAGCAGTTAAGACAGAAGTGTACTACATATAATCTAAAAGGCATGTACTTTTTTATAGCCATCTCTGACTCCTTCCACCTTTACCACCACTTTTTTAAAATGGGGAATTTAGAAAATGCCAGCTGGTAAGTTAGGTTACCTCTGTTTCTTGTCAGACCTGTCTAAGATTTGTTTTTTCTTTGGCTTACATTCAATAATTTTCTCCCTCTATCACCTTTAACTACTTTACTACTTTTTTTTTTAATACTTCTTAATTTCTCTTTTCCACAAAGGCCATCTCTCCCAGTGGTATACAGCCATGATATCTGCATGATTGTCTTCACAAGTCTGAGTTTTCTTCTTTGTTGGCCTCTCTATTCTAAGTTCTTGATCATTTATCACGGCTGTTCTAGCTATGCTTTATCTTCAGTTTGAACATCCCATTCCTTTGAACTACCTAAATTGAAGTCTTGAGTTCATACTTGGTTTTTCCTTTGTTATGGTCTAGGATGCACATAAGAATGCAAGTTTTGTTGCTTTATAATCGCTGGCTCCAGTTTCAGCTTTTTGTCATGGAAGTTGATTTGTGATTCTATTCTTTTTTGAACATCACATTGTTCAGGAAAGATACAAATCCATACCCTTTGGAAACACCAGTTCTGTCAGTAATTACTTTCACCTCTGTCACAGTAGCGTATCATTTAAAGGAACTCCAAATTTCTGTTTCATTCACCCTTAAATAATTTCTGCCAACAAAGACTGTGTTTGGCATGATTTTTCCTTCTGGCAAAACATAACCTTGACTGACTGTTGACAGGTGGGTGTTACCTTCTGAGCCACTTGCACACTGGGTCTCTGCATTTGCACACATCATTCACAGAAGCTGAGGCTGCACCCACACACTTTAAAAATAAATGAGGCTTCTGAAACAAAAACAATATGAACTTTTCTGGAAAAAACCCAAACCTGCAGACGGGTTTTTTTTGCTTTATTGTTTAGTTTTCTTTTTTTTCCAGAAGTGGAGAAAGGCAGCTCTGTACAAACTTCTGCCTCACGGATTGTGTACACTGGATCTCATCTGGATCTACACGGGACTGCTCTCTATTTGAATCCCTATAGATTTCTTCCAGCACAACTCATTCTCTCAGGTCCTGGATACCCTTCTCCATGGTGTTCCACCTGCTTGGGCACACTACTAGATCATCCTGGAAAGAATACCTTTCCCTCACACTTGACAGGAGTCACCAGACCACTAAAGGACATGTTCAGCACACTGAATTCTTTCATATATCACATGGCTTATCTGCAGGTATCTCCTGTTCAGCTTCCAATTTCTTGCTCAGTGCAAGACTTAGATAAGCGTTTCCACTCATCATTATTGCTGTTAAAAGGTTAAATCTTTACATCATTTCAGCCCTGCTGACTGCTTGCCATCTGACTTAACCTGGCCACTGACATGGAGCTTTAAACCTACAATGTGTCTGCAGCCTGAAACCCAGGGATTAAGCTGACATATTGGTCTTTGAACAACCAAGAATCCATTGGGAGTAAATTCCACTGTTATTGATTATACACATATATTTGTAATATATATATGTATATAAATTTATATGTATGTGTAACTTTTATGCAGGTACTTATCTGACAATCTTCTAATCATGCTTTGTGTTGTGTTCACTCACTGGTCAAACAATTTATCAGTCAGTGAGATAATTAAGAACCATTAAACCATAAGAACCTTAAACCATTCATGACAAGCTAATCAAATCACTTATTAGCTTCTACCTATCTTAATGCTATCTCTAAAATCTTCCAGTGATTCTCTGGGAAAAGTTTGACTAGATAAGACAAAAGTACACTTCCTTATCCTATACTCACCATAACCACCTCAACATTACTTCTGCCATTTTTACAGGCAAGGTCTAGAGTGAGTTTTTAGTCACTCAACTAACTGTAGTAGGAAACCCATCTCAAAAAGCCATAGTTTATGAGCCACTAACTGAAATGATCCAACAGACTAAGTATGGAAGGAGAAAACAACTGTTTTCTACATCTTAATGACTTTGGTTATCATTTGATTTCCTCACCTCTTCCAAGTCTAAATGCCAAGAGTTTATTGATACTTCCTATACTATTTTTGTATTAGTCCTTTCCAGGAAAATGTTTGTATGTATTTCAAGTCTTTCCACAGCATCTAGCTTATCACATAAATGATAGTCAGCATAGAAAATAATATTTATATATACACCTCTCTGCATCCCAAATTGCTCTCAGAGCAAGTTCCCTGTTTGTTTTGACCAGAAGTGAGAATAAGAATCAGAGCTCTTTTAGAAACAATATACAGATTCCAAAAAGCTGAGATACATCTAGCTGAGGTTTTAGTCTTTTACACTGCACTTTAGAAAATCATTCAGAAAACCTTAAAATATGGAGTTTCAGACTACTTTCATATCCAAGCATGGTCTTAGACCCATTTCATAGAGATAAGCAAACATTAATGATTCAATTCAAGTTACACAGGTTTGTGAAAGTCCCAAACCCGTATTTTAGATTATGACATTAGCTCTTTGCTTTCTCAGGAAATCATTTACCTCTAAGTGCCAACAAAGTATTTTCAATGGGGTGCCCACAGTCAGACACATAAATCCATGCTGAGATGCATGAAGATTATCAGAAAGTGGGCAGCCACTAAAGCATCTACGAATCAGTGGTTTCTACTGACTTCAAGGCACAGTGAAAAACTAAGTTCTGCTAAAAGCTAGTATTTTTTGTTTGGTTTGGTTTTGGTTTGGTTTTTTGTTTTTTTTTGTTTTTTGTTCAAGAGGCCACTGTTTAAAGAAATTGGAGGACCTAATACCATGCTAAATGGTATGTTCAAAAATATCCAAATTGGTAATCCATGAAAACTATAAAAATGTTATTCACTCCGTCATTGGACTACCCTACCTTGGACAGCAGTAACAGTTGCACAGTAAACTATATTTGTCGTCCCAAACCCCTTTTGGGAGTACTGGCAACCACGGAATCAAAGTTCATTACTTTACTCGCAAATACTAAAAGGTATTTTGTTTTACTGCCCTTACTGGAAAGCTAGAAAGAGACACAGGTATTAAACAAGTCCTCAGGCAGAATACAACTCTAAGCAAACTAGAATATTCAACACAGTGTAGTTTATTTGCACAGATAATCAACCAAAACTTTTTCTGGACTACAAAACTGGGTGCTGGCTTACTTGTGATAAGCCACAGAGTACTACAACATGTTAGCTCATGCTTGGTAGCAACAGGTTTGTTTTCCAAGGTTGTGCAATCCAAATTCCTTTTCTAAGAGATGATTTTGAGAAGCACTATTAAAAGGAATAATTAATGAGAGCACTGGATACTAGAGAAGTAAATCTTTTTTGTGGTAAGCTTCAAACATTGAAAGTATCAATTTATAAAGAACTAACATAATTTTAGGAATGGGAATTTCTGCTAGTGCACTAAGTTTCTGCTCATTACATTACAATCAGGTCAGTGTACCCAGCTGTAGCACATGACAGAGATTTTAGGAACACTGTTAGGGTCACATTTACAATACAAATTGGGAATGTGTTGCAACTGCATTCTTTGATTTGATTGTAATGTAGATGACTGTAAAGCTAATGAAACATCATCTACTATTCACAGGAGAAACCACCAGCTGTTGCTTAAGCACAGTTTAAAGACAGTTTTGTATGAAACAGGTTATGACGGTTTCATCAACCAACAAGGACCGAGATTTTTTCCACGTTATAACAAGATTCTTTAACATACTCAAAATACATTTAATACAGGTTTTGCTAGCAAAGTGCTAAGACACTTCAAAATTCATTGCACAGTTTCATAATAAATGTCTCCTATATTTTGACATAGATAAAGTCAGTTTTCCTCTGCTGATAGTTGACCATTTGGTCAAGCTGAATGGTGTTGGGCTTTATTTTCACGAGGGTTTGAGACAACATTCAGGCCTACCAAATCCAAAATTTAGGTACAAAAATTTAAATAATATATCTCTCCTATAGGTTGCTTTCATCTGGAAATCAAAAAGCACCTTCCTAAGATCACTATCATTTTCTCAATTTTCAGACAAGAAAACAGACACAGGGATGTGCTGCTACACGCCCAACATCAGGCCAAAGTCTGGTAGCTAAGGTAGCTGAGGTACAGTCCTATGTCAGTAAGTTATTTCCCATTTGTTGGGATGTTTCTATTTGTATGCTATTTAGATGTTTCTGTTTTGTAGAGCATTTAATACAATAATCCTGGTGATACTGTAAAAGGATCCAGTATAAAAATTAAATTATACCAGAGCAGAGGAAATATTTTTGAGATAGAGTTCATAAATCATTATGGCAAGTCAATAAAATCTCTAAATATAATTTAGAGGTGTCGTGTTTTCAGGTAAAAAAAATTGCTGTAAAATTCTCTAGCAGCATAGAAAGACAATACATAATCCAGCCCACATATGACTGATACAAGATTAACCATCAAGGTTTTCTGGACAAATTTGAACCAGCACAGGCACTTGGAACCAAATCAATAATTTGTATCACTTTTACCTCCAATTCTTGAAACAGTTTGAGTAACACCTACACTAGTTTTAGTCTTTTATTAAATCACTCCCCAACTAGCAGATAAGAACTGTTAGTTTTAATCCCAAATTCATACACTCCTGCCTGCTCTTAAGGAACAAAGATGTATGTAAAGATTCCAGGTTTTAATGGTCCTAGAAAACTGTAGTACCACCAACACAGCAGATTTGCTTATGGAAACCTCTTTGCAGAACCCGGCTATAATGTCTGGGAAGCTTGATTTTTAAAGCACCTACTGCTACAGTCTCTGAGAGTCTAATACACATATTAATCACTGCATTAAGTAATGTCATGAAAAGTAATGATCATCACCATTCTCAGTTTCGGGAGCTTCTCTTGCTTGGGTAAATTTGCAATGTATTTTATTTTGCAGTTTGTTGAGCTGACGTTGCTCTTGCTGATAAGAAGTATGATTTTATTTATTCTAGGTAATCTGATCTCTTCTAGGGGACCCAATCTTGCAGGTAACCAATATGTCAAATCTCCCCCACAAATCTTGCCTTCCTTCAACGTGTTAGTGTCTTGTAAAAACGTTTCCTTTGCAGTTAAGGTCCCTAAATAAGTCTACTTCGAATGCAGAGAGACCTGAGGAAGTGAAAGTGACCAGCTGCAAACCAGGAATTCGACTAAAAGGCTTTGGGGAGCCAGCACACCACCTTGAGGCATAGATGCGCAAGTCAGTACTACTGTGTTAAAAACAGCATCCTTACACCCGGCCCAGCATGGGGAAAACAGGACAGCAAACAAACAAGTTGAATCCTACTACCCTCTTTTGCAACTTTCTACTCAGTAAGGAAATCCCTTTTCTGTATCAGTTCAGAGCACAGCGACTCCATGATCCATCTTATCATCTCATCCTGACACCTGATGTTTCTTCCAGATTGTTACTCTAAGCTCTCATATCTACAAGTACAGTTGTACTTGTGGTCAAGTACAATTCAAGTTTAAATCTTAAATGGTGTCACTTCTTAGTGCCTCAGTGTAGCCATATGTAAAATGGGGATAATTACTTACTTCATTAAGGTGTGGTGCTTGTAAAATGTTTGAGAGTCTCAGATGAAAAGGAGTGCTTGCAAAATGTAATTATAATATTACTATGCCAGAGGTAAGGCATAGGCTTGTGATTCCATGTACAGTGTTTAAATACAATTACTTATCTATCAAAATCACGAATCTGTGCTATTTCTCCCTCTCTCAGCTCCTGATCCTCTTACCATTAATAACCTGAGTAATCCTGACTCCAGTGAATCTGCTCACTTACTCCTTCAGTAAGGTATACAAGAAACAAACAGTAACACCAATTCCAAAATAGTATCAATTCTCATTTATCACTATTTTTAATAATTTTCCCTGTTTGCAAGAGTCCTTAAGTTCCTCAAGGCATCACAGTTATTTTAAAGGGATACCTGCCTTTGACATTTCTGTAGATGCCCATTGGTACCAGAGGTATTTTGTACATACTTTCTAGAATGTGGATTATTTTTGGAATGTGGATAATTTTAAATAAGTGTAGTTTTTCAGGCAAAAATAATTTTGCAAATTGCCCATTAGCTATGATGCACAAGAGCATCTACACATAATTTCTAATATTCACATTGCTCTTAAGCCTACTTGATTTGGTGTGGTATGTTCAACACCTGTTGATAGTCTCAACCTTCCTGACGGTATTCCTACAGCATGATGTGTTCCCTGCTCCTTTTCTCATTTATAGCAGGCATCAGATCTGCCAAGTCTTGGGCATTTCGTGTAATTACAAGCCACCACATTTTAGGCCAACTTCAGGTTTTCTCCTGCTTGCTTTCCAGCAAGGCACAGGCATGACAGCAGGATCATGAGTGTTTTCCATTCTCGGGTGTTTTACCCTCTGTGCAGCTGGAAGAGCAGGGATAATCACCCTTCTAGAAGTGAGGGTCACACAGTAAGCAGGAGACCGAAAGGACTGAGATGGGAAGAGCAGAAGCAAACACAGGGACAAACAATGCTGTCGCGCAAGGCTGTAGGAGACGGACAGGGAGTTAAGGAAGGGCAGAAAAGTGGCCACAGAGAAGCAGGGCGGTACCGCGCCTTCGTACGGGAGGGCTGGAAGGAGATCTCAGGAGCTTCCAGGCCCACGCGTGCAGAGCCTGTCTCGGCTCCCCCCTGCCCCTTCCCAAAGTCTGTCT
>NW_008237239.1:14549821-14565419 GCF_000691975.1 Corvus brachyrhynchos | reverse complement strand
GGGCCGGGACCGCCGCCTCCCGCGGGCGCGCACAAAGCCGGAGCCGCCGCGCTGCCCAGCAGGGAAGGAGCCGCCGCCGAGTTCGCTCGAGTTCGGGCGCGTCCCCGCGCAGACTTTGAAACAGCCCGAGCGCTGCCTCGCACTCGGCAGCGTTTGCGTTGGGCTCGCCGTGCTAACACAGCTCCGCCGGGTGTGCACCGCTGCCTGTGAACCACCAAAATAGCCATGCTTGCGTTATAAATGCCAGTCGGTGACCTGCGATAAGCGAGCCTCGGACGGTCCGTCCAGCCCGTGAATTTAATCTGTTAGACACCCAGATAACACGGCATTTGTTTAGTCAAGAGGTATTTGTAAATAGCGAGGAACGGGCAGGGCTCCGTGCTGGGCTGCCCCTATTTACATCGCGGCATGCCCGTGTTTGCCTTCCCCCCGCCCGGGGCTTTACCTTGCTCTTTGTTAGTTACAGTCAAGCCTAAACTGGCCGTCTTCAGCAAGTCTGTAACTCTGCCGAGTGCTACAGCAAAGATCGCGGCGAGGCAGGGAAGAGTGACATCTACTCTCGTTTCTGATGTGGCAAACTCGATGAATTGTTAAGATCTCAAACCAGCTCACTTTATTGGGGTGTATTTGGGACCAGCGTTACATAATGTATGTGTGGTATGTGGATATAATGTGTACTGGAGCTTTCCTATTGAGAACGTTTTATCTCTCTGATTTGCGTAAAATAATCATATGTTTCCATTATGAGCAACTCTTTGGTTGCTTGTAACTTTAACAAGGTGGGAACAGTGACCCATAAAAGGCTGATTCAGTATTCAATATCCCAAGAAGTTTTCTGGGATTTTTTGGCATGTAGCCTGAAACCATAGAAGAAATGCTTTTACCAGAAGCCAGTTCTTTTTTCTTTAAACTCTGTGCAGATAGTTGTTACAGGGTTTGGTTATTCCGAAAGCACAGTTACATGCTGCATTTCTTCAGAGTTTGGAAAAATATACATATAAAATGGCTCCCCCCAAAATCACAAGTCACCACCTGCCAACTTCCATATTGTGAGAGGAGGTAGGACTTTTTGGGGAGAGATGTGAGGGGAGGCAGCCCCAGCAGAGACTGCTCTCTGGTTATCCAGCTGAGAATGTCCCATCAAATATGAGTGACAAAATACTGATTAAACAGCTTTTGCTCTTGGCCTCTGGGGGTTTTGTAGCTGACATCTAGTACTTGTTACACGGTGTAAAATAGAGTGTATGTTGATATTATAGTAATGCAAATAAGCTTTAGGACCTGTTCAGTTATCGGCAGTACTTGAACTCTCTCTGGCATCTTCAGAAGGCTGTGCCAGAGTTGCTTACAGAGGACACTTGTGTGTATCTCATGGGCCATGATGCAAAACTTGGGAGCTTTGCAAACTTATGGGTTGCAGCACAGTCCATCAGCTAAAAGGTAGTCCCTAAAATCTGTGGCAGAGCTTGTAGGCCATCAATTCTGCCAGTGCATTTGTGTGCGAGAAGCTGTATAGCATGACTGTCTTGATGCATCCTCAGGGAATCCAGTGGTTCAGACCAACGCCAGAGCAAGGGCTGCTGGGCTGATCTCTGTACTGAGCTTTTGTATGTACATTATATTTACAGTTTTACACGTGCCTTTTAAATGTTTCTGTAATAGTAGCAGAAGTAGCTTTGGTGCAGCGTTGTTCATGAGGGTTAATTAGCAACCAGTGTTAGTACTAATGACTGACTTTTCTCCTGGTCATTCTCGTCCAGCAGAAGCCCATGAGTCAGTTATTGTAACTTAGGTACGGAATGGCTTTCTATGAAATGCATCTACTCTTGTGCACTTAGCAAATTGTTTTGGCCACCAGTGGCTCCTCCAATCATGGAGAAAGTCTTTTATATATATACACACAAATAGAGGTGTGTGCATTGTTCTGATAACTCTATGGCTTCCTTTTTCTATGTTTATTTGGTACTGCTGAGCTAATCTGCTGCTCTTCATTCTGTTTCTCTTCTTATGCAGTGAGGCTGTGTTTGATTAATTGTTACTTAAGTAGCTCATTTTAATACGGATTTATATTTAGCATAGGTATATGCAGTATGAAAAGTGTATGTTAACTTCATCTCCTCAGCTGGAAGCAAATCCTGTTGCAAGGGTTTGTCAGCTGAGGGGGGAATGTATAAACTGCTGGTAGTATACAACAGGTAGAAAGTTTCCAGCAGGCAGTGCTGCTCAGTAGCATATAGGTCCTAGTCCTGCAGAGACCCACCCATGTGCTTCAATTTGCCTTCATGAATAGTACCTTTGAAACCATGGGATTTCTTTTATATATGTAATAATAAACATGTATACAAGTCCTTGCAGGAGCCAAGCTATAATACTAGTATGCAGTATATTTGTGCATGTGTATCCAGCTCAGTTGTAAGAAGATTTCAATAAAGGCTTAATTTTTATGCTGAGCAAATGCCATAAAAGTAGTTTTTATGTCTAAGTCCACTGTGAAGTACTGCATGCCTTGGCCTATTATGCTTTGTGGAGTTCCATTGGAACAGATCCTGATCTTTGAAAATAAACCATTACTGTGTAGATTTTCCTCCTGTGAGGAGGGAGTATGGCACAAGATTGTGCACAAGATTCTCAGAAGTTTAATGTGCAAAAGTTGGGTTCCTTTTTCAAAATCTATTGGTTTTCTATTCAGAGATTTCTTGAAAGCTGCTGCCTCCACCTGTGAAATTATTAAAAAATGTATATTAAAAGTAATAATTAAAGAGTAGTTCCTAAAGGAATGGAGCTGAAGTCCATGTTTGAGGTAAAAGTATGATTTTGGTTTCATTGTCTAACCCCTATCCTCCTGTGCCTGGTGCAGGACCTTAAAACTCAGTGGGCACACGTAGCTTCCTCTGGTGGTGCTGGATTCAGTCCATGTCCAGAGCAAGTGTAGCCTGTCCCATGAGGTGCCCATGTTCTGCTTAAAGCCTTTTGGTTTGCTGTGCATGTGAAGCTGAAGAGGTGATCTGTGAGGAGACCTGTCACACCCTCTGAAGGCATAGGGCTCCTCACCAATGTAGAGATAGCCCCAGGAGCTGGAACTGCAGTCCATGACTCTTCCCCTTTCCTCTGGGCTGTAGGATGGAATGAGGAGAAATCTGGAATGTGAAAGGATTTAAGGACACAAGATTATGGTGCAGCACAAAGTATGTAAAAAGAAGTGTGTATTTGTTCTAAAATGTATTTCCCACCTTATCGTGGCTGTCCTAATAAGCAGTTGTGCATGTTATTGTCAGCTATATGTGAATATCTGAGGGACTATGAATTTAGCTAACATGAAAAAGGTTTTCTGACCAAAGGACTTTTCTGGAGGATTTTGGGTGTATGACATAATGGATGCATGCTGGCTTGGGAAGAAGAGAACACTGACCCCTCTGATGTCCTGTAGCCATTGTGAGAGTCTTATTTTCTGCTCTTGTAGAGTTTGGGTACTGAGCTTTGCTCAACACCAAGCATGTCTTCTGGAACCTGCAACTCTCCTTTCTAATTCTCAGTCAGTCTACCTGTCCTTATGACTAAGAATACTTTTTTATTTTGTCAGTAACAATGTAAACCTAAAATTACATTATGTGATGTATAAACACCTCTAAAAAGAGGGTGGTGAACATGTGTGTTGGTGATCTAATAAACTAGATGAATGATGGTGTGCCAAAACTTGCTAATGATGCAAAAGTGTTTGGATTAGGCAAGATTGAAGAAGACTGAGAAATTGTAAAGGGAATCCAAGAAAGCTGGGTGAAAGGGAAGCATAGCAGATGATGCTGATAAATTCAAGAATGTGCATGTTAGACGGAATAATCAAATTACTTGTTCATGTTACTGGTTTGTAAATTAACTGTATTTATTAAGTTGGAGAGGAAGATTTCAACAATGTTTTATTTGAACTTGTGCACCTTCTTAATGCTTAGTGTTGGGTAGGAGAAAAATGACACAGTTGTTTTGCAATATGGTGTTAATGACACAAAGGATGCTATTAAACTGATGCTCAGATTGACCTGGAATAATCAATTTGTGATTGCCTGTCAAAGGAGAGTGATTGAAAAATATTTGTATGAAGCTGAACTGAAAATATTAGTGTAGCACAGTTTCAAGGGGGTTGGTTAGAGGAGGTTGGATGTGTATGTGCAAAATAGTGGTTGGCTGTTACTTTTGATACAATGACTGGTTATAGGGAGTAGTTTGAAAGACAATGTGTATAATACTCCTAAATCAACATCTCTGGTGTATACCACCGAAGGAGATCATACAAACCAAAAGCCTGGTAGGATGAACAAGATGAGTGAACTGTTCTAGGGATGGGAGGAAGAGTCACAGCTACACCTGAAGGGATGTTAACTGTACTGCTCTAGGGCATAAATCAGCCCTATGACAGGGATTGAGAAATTTCTCTTAGGATAGATCATGCTATATGTGCCTGCTGTGATATTTTGTATGTTTTCTTACAGGGTAAGCCACTGTTAGGAGCAGGATATTGGGCCGATGATTAGACAGTATAGTAATTTAGTTTCTGTATTGTACTGTGAATGATGCTGATTTTAATTACAAATTCATGCAGGTGGAATTGAAAGATTAATTTCTTTGTATATGTTCAGGTTTCATGGAAAGTATGCATTAGACTTTAAGTCTTTAACACATTCAAGTTTTAATTTATTGAGACATGCTCTGCTGTGGCCTGGGCAGGCATAGAGAGGAACAGAAGTGATGATTAGGCTTCATTTAAAAGGCAGATAGCACTGGTATCTGTTATTAATCAATTTGGTTATGATTTCTAGTATGTTTTCTGATGAACAAAGGGTATTTTAAAAACTTGGGTAGTTAATATAAATAGTTTTGATTTCTGTAACAGACTGATATTTCTGTGTCTGGCTGTGAGAAGCACAGGGACTGGTTTATGGATATAACTACATCTTTTGCAACTTAGTGGGTCTTTCACAGAAAATATTGCCAAAAAATTGTGTACCAACACCGTGGAATCCTTGCATATCTGCAGGCTGGGGGAAAGATTGATTTAGTGGCAGGCATTGTGATTGATCTAACAATCAACGCCTCATGTTAACAGACTAGTGTATGTAGTATATAACATAGTTAAGAGTTGTCTGTAGAAGTTTCAGAAAACTATGCTATAGCTTAAAGAATAAAAAGCCAGGACTTGTGCAACTTTTAGGTAGTCTAAGCAGCCAGAATGAGCTGTCTTACGGACTGCCTGGCAGCTATCTGCAAAATAAAATGTGGACTGACTTTGACTTCCCTCTTCAAAAGGCTGAAGCTGTTGTGAAGGCAGCCTTGCACTGCTTTTTGAACTTAGAAAATGAAGTTTATGGGAAGGCTCTCATTTTTAAAGGTGCATAAAAGTGATGTCCTCTCTTGGGACATCCTTTTACCATTGGGCTGGATTCAAAGCATATCTCTCTGAAGGACAAAAGGTGGGGCCTTAGCCCAGGAGAAGTTGGCAGTGTAGAGAAGCAGGAGGTTACCAGTGGTTGTTTTAACTTGTGTTTGTGAAATTCTTTCTTGTTTTTACAACTGAGAAAATAGTTTGCATTCCTAAGGTTTTTGAGATTAGCTCTTATCATGAAATTCCCTCTTTTGAGAGGAGGCATTCACTACCTTGTAGATAAAATGCCTTTAGGTTTTTATTGGTGATGATAATTAAGCCAGGTTTTTGGACAAGCCTGGGCAAAATCAGGGGACTTTGCCCATCAGAGATTCAACAGATAGAAGCCAGATCCTATTTTTGATGTCTATTGCTGATGCCATTTTGATTTTGACCTCTTCAGGCAGGACTTCTATTTGTTCTTTCAGTGCAAAAGGTATCCTGCTGCTAGTGGAAACCCTGCATTTTCTGGGTATGTGATATGCAGTGCTTATCTTAGGTGCATTGAAAGGGAGACAGTGTGTAAAGGAATTTCTACACAAAACATTGTGCCTGTTGTTTACCAGGACAGAGGGAGAGGAGAGGGGAAAAACAATATATTCAGTGGCTTAATTTGCCCTGTGCTGAGGTGGAGTGAAACTTCTGATACCTTCAGAAGGGAGCAGGCCTTGAAAGTCTTACCTCAAATATAGAAAAAGAGGGATTTCAGAGGAAATCCGACTTCTCCCCTAAGAACTTTGTGAAATGCCTGATGTGAACAGACCTGCCTCAGAAAGAAAAACCCTGATGAGCTTTGGGGGTGGTGGGAATTTATTTCAAAGGTCCTGGAAAACAGGCATCTGAAATGATAATAATTTTTCGTTTATTTTTCTTGTTTTTCCTATTTTGGTATATTTTAAGAGCTTCTGAGTGGAATTGATGTCTATTTACATTCTTCATAGTGTTGTGAAGATTCAGCCTGTTTAGGAAGATGCTTTGGTCAGCTTACCAGATCAAGAAATTGGCTGCTAATTGAAGGGGATGACTGGTGCAGTCTGCTGCTGGTAGACAGAAATACTGACAGAGGTTCAGAGCTCTGGCTGTTTCAGAATGGAGGGTGGTCAGGGGAAGTTTCTGCTTGTGAATGAAACAACTCACTCAGACATACTTGAGTAAAGGTCCTGTGAGTCCTTCCACCTTTGCCAAGACTGTGCTGTGGGAATCTGTGACAGCAGAGGAAGCTAAATCACAGTTTTGATGTGCTGCTGATCCCCACTTTGTTGAGGTTCTTTTTGAGAGCAAAGAAAGGCAGTGACAGGGTTTTTTTGCAAGTTCTCTTCCATGTATCCATGTTGCCCTTCCTAGCTTGGTGCCCTAAAGTGCATCTTTGTGTTGTTGGAAATCGCATTTGTAAAACAGAGCTCAAATATTGCAGGAGGGCATTATTGAGGTGGGTTAACATTTAGCATCCAAATGGTAAGTATGTTTGTTGCTGACAATTTCACTTCCGTTTTCTTATTATCTTTCTTTCTGACAAGGGGGAAATAAAAGCTGCTATTTAAAGATGAACGTTATTTTTGCTTTTTGCATATTTTAGGGCTTTTGCTATGCAGTTTGATGTTGCATGCTGCTTAACATTATGTACAGAGAATTGTTTAAATAAATACAATTCTGTGTATGGAGAGATACATTTCAATTCAAAAATAATGTTTTTGAATTCCTTTCGGTATTGTAGAATGTACTGGGAAGTTTACAAATAGGAAAAGACAAAATACATGTCTGGAATTACAGTCTGAGGAAGAGGAGAAGAAACGGTTTAGTGCAAGAGGCAAATGGTGTGTTGGGGAGTGCTGGCATGTATTATAAGGATTTTGGTTTCTTTGGTCATGGCCTGCCCTCTAAAGCTGGTTCACCTCTAGAAAGTTTTTCTGGTTTCTGCATTTGATTGGTGATTGCCATGGGCATTTGAATATGCAAAATCAGAAATGCAGATTTATGGTTCAGTAATTGAGAGAGTTGTTCTGGAAGAAAATTACTGATACCACCTCAGGACCTGCCTGACTTTGTGAAGCGATGAGCATTTCTCTGGAGCTGGAATGAAAAGAAGCACCTGTAAGAAGAATGCAGTAGCTTGGGGTATGAGATCATTGCTGTGTGTTAGCTTTGCTCTGGCTGCTCTTGTTCCTTGCTGCTGGTGTAGTAACCTAAAACTGTTGGTCACAGAATGGCTCTAAGTTCTTGTAGTGTACATTTGCATATAAATTTTCACTGCTGAAAGGGTAAATTATTACTGTGGATAGGTCGAGCTTTCAAAACCTTGTGTAATGATGGCCTGGTTGTCTCTTTTGATGTACAAATGGGTTTATCCGGAGAGACTGATGTAGTCTTACAGTTTTTCCTTGAACCTGACTGAGGTATGAAGACTGCCACCCATGCACTAATTAACCTGTCAAAACATCTGACAAGGGGCAGGTGCACATTGGAGACAATTAGTCATTTTGTCTGTTAGTCAATATTGTCAGCTTTGGTTGATGTTATATAAGGTTTCTTACCTACTTTTTTATTTTCAGCTTGCATTACAGTAGAAGTTTGTTAACACATGGCTTAACTTTCATGTTAGCTTTGTGTTGTCAGTGTCCTTGACAAGTACCACTAGTTCTCTGCATGCAGCTGTGAAATTCTGCATTTCCTACCCCCCATACATTCAGCAATACACTGAAATGGTCATGACTGGCTGGACTATGAGCTGGTGATAATACAGTAAGTCCTCTGCATGTAAATCTGTTCAATAAAAGGGGCATTCAGCTAACACTTCAGGTAACATTGTCCACTGTTAAATGCCACTTAATTTTGCTTTCTCTGCTCTCTTTAATAGTGTGGATTTATAAAGTAATTTATTTTTTTATTTGGGATGGAATCAGAGCAAGTGCATTTGTCAGTCTCTTCATGTTGTATGTTGCAATCAAAGAGAGCAGCAGAGGATAAGACAATGACAGGGAAGGATATCCTCCATTTTTCCAATATTTTCTTATGATGAAGAAAACAGGTTTGTGCATATTTATCTCAAGAAGGCTTTTTGCCACAACCTGAACGCCCTGTGTGTTTTTGCCACAACCTGAGCGCCCTGTGGCCGTGGTTTTGAAAGCAGAACATGTTAGTTTTGTTGAGTGCCTTTTGCAAAGGTTAAGATATGTGAATGAAAATAAAATAACATTTAAAACTTCCATGTTAAAAAAGACCCTTTGGTAATACTGTTAATAAAATAATTTTATAAGTTCAACTTAGAATCTGGATTGTTTATTAGGAAAACTTCCCAATAATGAGCTCTATGATTTATAGTGTTAATTTCTTAGGAATAGCTCTGTTGTGGGAACTGTGTTAAAATAAGACTCAACAGTCCACTGAAATATTCACTGAAGAGTCAAAGTCTGTCAGAAAAATGGAGAAGGTTCTGGCTTTGTAATCAAGGAGATCACTTACTTTGTAGTGGTTTGAAAAAATAAAATATTTTTTAATTTAAAAGCCGGTGATATTAGCTCCAGTAATTGTTATTTTTTGCAGTTCTTTTAAGGATAAAGATGAATTGGGTTACTGATCTTGGGAAAAAAAATCAAGCTTTCTTTGGCTGTTTTGTGGTGTTTTTTTTTTTTTGCTTAAGCATTTGAACCCATTTTTAGGCAAAGGATCTGGTAAAATGGTAGTATAAAACCCATCCAGAAATCTTTCAGTAAGTACTTTTGGCAGTGCAGTGTTTTGGAGCCTTTGTGAAGAAACTGACCTCCTTTGCAGTATTTCATACCGTCATACCTGGACTTCGATACACACTTCGTTTGCTTTATGCTGGGACTTTTGACAGGCTATGCATTCATTTGCCCGTGTGTATTCCTGCCCCACCTGGGGCTCTCTTTAGGTGTCATACCCAGGAATGTTTCATGTTGGCCACGCTGAGTGCTTTGTACACCACGTTCCATCGGACATCATTCAACCTGCTCTCTGCAACACGCTCTAAGCAAGGTCCTAAATGCCTCTCATGGAGAACCAGTGTGGATAGGAACTGTTTGGGTGATAACTTAAATGTAGATTTCCTTCACTGTTATCTCAGTGAAGCTATTTTACTGGTATGTGTGGTGATTTTTGTGTAGAGCAGTGAAACCTAAAAGAATTTAATCAGGGTAACAGATTGATAGGTCTCGGTATCAAGTGCTAACTGCACAGGAAGGGACTCTGCACCAAACAGTGCAGAATCTGTTCTGGGTGATGTTGTCAGTGATGGGTGTTTTATTAAGTCTTTATGCAGTGACTCCTTTACGCGTTAGGAAAAGAGATTGAGGAGAGCTTGAAATGTTTGTGGGGTTTTTGTAGTTTCGTTTTGTTTTAAAACATAATATATATCTCATCCCCATAATGATGAAGAAATATAGGAAAGATAAATGAAGTTTATAAAATAACAAAGGTATATGGCTTTTAAGAATAGTTCTGTCAACAGATGAAGATCATTGATCTGTACTCTCCCAGATGTGATGTTCTTTATTATAGGCTGTGTACAGTTGTGTTGCCAGCTGCCTGTCACCACAACTATTGTGGCATTGTGCATTGGATAAGTGATGTCTAGACATGACCATGAGCTTTACCTCTGCAATTTATATCTCTCAGAAGTTAGAAATTTCAGATAATGAAAAGTTCACTTTGTTTTTAGGACACTTTGAAATACTGGAATCAATTACGTTATTTCATTGTAATATTTATCTGTATATGCCTTTAAAGATTATGTGTCAAATCTTTCATATTTTCAGTGATTTCTATACTTCCATATCTTCTTGACTTAAGGAATATGGCAATGAATGGTGGCTCTGAAGATCTGGTGGAATTATGAGCAAAAGACGTTATCGAGTGTGTGGAAGCAGTTTGTGTACTAAGTTTGTTCAAACAGTTGCCTTAGCTCATGAACAGTGAGAACTCTGCAAGGACAAACTGCAAGGTCAGAGGAAATTAAAAACAAAAGAATGCCTGATTGCCATGTCTACTGAGACTGAGCACTGATTACACTATCTTTGTCCTGCCAGGATCATGATGATGACAACTGTCTTATGTCCTTTGACCAGAATCATAGAATATCCTGACTTGGAAGGGACCCACAAGGATCATGGAGTGCAGCTCTTGTCCCTGCACAGGATGAGCCCCAAAATTGCACCATGTGTCTGAGAATGTTGTCCAAACACAAATTCTGTCAGTCTCAGTGGATTACAAGGCAGAGGTAACTGAGACTTTTTTGGGTTCAGTTCAGCCCTCTTTTGGTGGAGGAGTGGTGTGGTTAGACAAAAGGGGCTCAAGAGTCTTGTGCAGAAGAGGCAGTGCAATACACATGGACTCTAAGATACAGAAGTTAAGTGTTGCAGTTGGGTGCATCCTGGCATTGTAAGACACCTCGCATCATTACGTTACGTGCCAGGAGAGCGGAAAATTACAACTCAGTTATTCAAGACTGTAGTAAATCTAGTTAATACCTCATACCTCTGACACGTCTGTCAGTGTGGTATCGTAATTATTTACCTTGGCACAGTAAGCTCCAGGCAGGAAGTCCACTTGGTGAGCACTGCATCCCCAAGCCTCCGGCGTGTACCAGCACAACTGGCAGCCCAGGGTGTTTGTGTGAGCAGAGGTTTGTGGGATCAGGACATCAGTCTGCAACAGGAAATTGCACTTCCAAAGGTGAGTGTGTGAAAGCGGTCAGTAACTCTTGACAGCTTGTACCAAAGTAAGTTCTGTTGGACGATTGTTACTTGCCAAGTCAGTGCTGTGATTTTATTTTAAAACAAAAGGCTGTAGCGGTAAGTCTGGCGTGCTTACCCCAAGCTCCTTTAGCACACTTTTTAGCTTCATCTGGGAATAAGTAAACACCTAAAATAATCTCTGGTTTTGTCATCTCTTTGGTAGTACGCTTGCTTCCTGTATTATGAAAGTTATCCTTAGATTAGCTGTGTTTAAGCTTCCTGTCTCACCAGGGTATTTTCCATTATTTTTACGATCTCTTTCAGGAGGTACCAGTATCATGTTTCTGTAATAAAGGTTTCGCTTAAATTATGTGTTGGGGTTGTTTTTTCCTGTTGTGTTTTTAAATTTTTTTCTCTGTCCACTTTCCTTACTTTGTCTGAAATAGCTTTTCAACTCTTATACTTACCCAGTTGGTTTTTTTTTATTTTTTTTTTTTAATTTAGTGGGAGATGCTATTGTAATAACATGCAGGCCAAGAAAGCATAATGCTACTTCTGTCTGCAATTGATGTGCTTATATAAGTGGTAGAAAAAACTCAACAACCTGTTTACTGTATCACTACTTACTCTCGCTCTTGTGGAGAAAGTGCTGTTGTTTAATAGCTGAGCCTGCAGTTGTGAGCTCTGGCTGAGAAAATAAGTAACTGAGATGCACAGTGTCACGTTTGGCTCATCTAGGGTAGAAATTGAATAAGTCAGTCTGGAAATACATAACCATTTGTATATTCTCTTGCCATTTAGCATGAAAGCTGTGGCCACTGAAAATAATGGATTTCCTGGATTTCACATGTGCTCATTTACTTATCAAAGCAAAAGGCAAACCTAGACCTGAGGTTTTAAAGCAAAGGTAGAGCTGAATTTTAGAACAGTGAGGTAGAACTCCTCCAGGTATGTCCTACCTTAGTTAGACCATGGGCAAACATTTTGCTATTGCTGTGTACCCTGCTCAACCATCTGCATGTCCCTTATGGTTAAGTCTCATTTCCCACTAATGGATGTCGTTTGCTTGCTAGGGTGTGTGTTTGCCTATAGTGTTGGGTGAGATTGCACTTCTTAGTGTCAGGGAGGACTGAACGTGAAGGTCTTTAGGTTTGTCTTTAGGTTTCACCCCTTTGATTAAACTTTTTTTGGCTTCTCAAATGCAGCTGCTGTCTTACCAATTGATGTGGATTTAATATCAAGTCTTGTGTTATTGCTGTAGAATATATACTAGATCCTTTTGTGGTTTTTACCTTCAATTGTATTACTGATTTTGGGAGTTACCAGGATAGTATTTAGATTTTTTGTCATATTTTATTTGTGGAGATGCTAACTGCTTTCTTGATTCATTGCAAGCTAATTGATGAATGTTCCATGGCAGTTTCTGTGTTCGTTGATTCATTTATTGTATCATCTAGGCTGTTGCTAAATATGCACCTGGAGTGCATTTCGGAGATCTTTCCCCAGTTTGGCACCAGCATTCACGTTAATCCACTAAGTCGAGTCTCTGTGTTCCTAAGCTTAGCAGCAGTGCTGTGGTATTAAATCTTGGTCTTACTTCGTAATGATGCTTCTCCTTTGTAGTTACTATCTGTCATTTAATTTATTTGCTTCTAAAAGCTATGTACTATTTTAGTAAATGACGTGTTTATATTTTGAGTTTCTAGCCTATGGCCGCAGTAACGAGTAGCCCTTTCCTTTCCCTGGAAAGATAGTTTCAAGCTCATCCTAATTGATTGCTTTCACTCACTTGCTGATGTTGTGCTCTTCATTTGAGCGTCATTGTCTTGATGGTAATTAAACAAAAGCCCAATTAAGTCTCCTGCAATACTGGGAAAGAGCTTGCCAGAATTTGACAGTAGAACAAAGGACATTTCACTGACCAGTTTCTTCAGAGGGAGATGTCTCAGTGGAGGTCTGTAAAGCAGCACATGTGATTTTAGACACTTTCCAGCTATAATTTTTAAATTATTTTAAATCTGTGACTGAGCCTTCTGCTCTGTTGCAAAGATGTGGCTCAGAACACTACTTGTGTTGGAGAGCTAATTTCTATCCACTGACAACCTGAAAGCCCTCTTGAAACATCATATTTCCAAAGGAGGCAAAGTGAGAGTAAGTAACCTCTTAGCTTCTTGGAGTATTTCAACACAGGGCTTATGATAAAAAGACAGGATTAAAACTTTTCTTTGTTTATCCAAACTATAAGCCTGTAAATCCCACTTAACTGAAGCCATCGTAGTTATTACTCTTAATATTTTTGTTTCAGAAGCTGTAAATTGGAAGAGTCACTTTAGAACTGGAAAGAGAAGAATTAATTAGAACAATGTTTTTTCCAAACTGAGCTGTGCATGGCTGCTGGCATTCATTCTGCTGAGTAAAGTGGCTTGAGAAAGGGGAGGGAACGCACAAGGTGAAGAGAAAAATGACCCAGAAGAGCCTGCTTTGACAGGACTCTTTAAGATAGTCACAGGACCACTGCCTTACTGCATGAAAACTTGCAAAATGTATTAAAAGAGAATTTCTATTGAGTGCCCAAATCTTTCTCTCTCTCTTTTACTGTTAACTTTTTTATTTGAATGCCACAGCTCTGTATCACTGTATATCAAGACCAAGACAATAATTGTCAACAGTACATGTGTACATTATTATGTTTGATTTCCACTGAGCCATAAACACTCTTTGTCCTTTGCCTTTTACTAGCTATTGGCTTGGCTATTCCTTGTGGACAGGAAAGCTGTGTTTAATGCTTTGTAAAGTGGCCATCAGTTCCTTGCTTTTATCTCTATTCAGCATAAATTATTTTCAGCAAGGCCGCAGAACTGTTCTGGCCAAGATTTGCAGGTGCCCCTTGTGGAGAGCTATTTCATGATAAAGGCTTAATCTTGCTGTGTCTTTCCTCCCCTTCTCTCTTATTTCTTCTCTCCTTGAAGAATACTAATCCTGAATGATAGGAGCCCATGGCTGGTCTCCTCCCTCCTCCATGGCTCACTTCTGTTGGCTTTTTTTTTCATTTTCAGAATTAACCCTCAACTGGATAGTCTGAAGCATATTCTTTTACCCTTAAGCTTGAAAACTTTGTGTGTGCTGCCATTGCAATATTTCTAAGGGGAAATTCAGCCCCTAATTATCAAATTAGATGCACATTCTGGTTCTTTGGCATGACTTTACTTCTGCCCATCTGTTAGGTTGGCACTCTGCCCTCTCAGAAAGTAGCTGACCAGTTTCAGCTGAGCAGAGGAGCCAACCAAAGATGGGTTAAGAGAGGCAGCCCGCAGAACACTTTATGTTCAATTCCTCTTGCCAAAAGCTCTTCCTGTTTGCAAACAATGTCAGCTTAAGCCCATATGCTCCATTACATGGGATGACATCTGTGGAGACAGATGCAGGGATGGCAATACAAATGACATTTGATAAGGAAGGGCATATGTTATGAAACCAGACACCACTATGAGTTTAAGACCCTGTCTGTACTGCACGTGCATACAGAAATATAGATTGCTTCTGTATTTCGGTGTGTGAGTGCATTCATCAGCCCAGGGTTGGGCTTGTGAAGTGCATCACTGTTCAAGATTTGTGCTAGATGTTCCTGCAATTTTGTGACTTCGCTGTTGCACATTATTACCTGAGGTCAAGATTTTGCTTCAGTACTCTTTGAACGGTGATGTGCAGTAAGGGTCCAGTAGCTTGCACTGTGTAAAGAAACTGGATAATGCCAGTGTAAGAGGAGCCTGTTGTAGCAGAGGGTTCTGCTGTGAAGTGTCTTTCTGAAGGATTTAAGCATTACCTTACAAAAAACCCATTTTGGCGTTTAGAGATAAATTATTTGTGTGTGAATTTTCCATGTCTGCGTAGAAGAGATGTAAAAACCTCTTCCTTTGCCGCAGTCTCTTTGCTACTTTGCTAGATTTTGCTTTTTCACCAGAGGTCAGCTTTGTATCTAAAGCTACTCCTCCTCAAGCCCCTCTGCTTTTAGCACACTTTTTGTATTCTTCAAATTGCTAAGGCTGATGGAAAAAGTAACAAGTTTTCATTAAATAGACTTCGCATATAATCCATTTTAACAATTTGAAGAAAAGATTTACATTGAGGAAACACATTCTATTGTTTTAGAGCACAAGAAAAAGTAAAAAGGTGCAGTATTTGAAATATATGCCTTATCAGCCATATTGAAAACTATATTTTTAGTATTGGGCTGAATGGAAAACACACTTTTCAAAGAAGATGAACGGGTACTGGCGAAGGGAGCTTTTCTGTTAAAAATAAAAATAATTCACACATGGCTGTGTTTTTCATATCCTTTTAATGAAGTTAATATTTGTTTTACAAACCTGAGAATGTTTTTTGGTGTTTTGTCTGGCTTTTAATTGAAAAACATATATCCAAGTGACATAATGTATTTGTTTATTCAGATAATGCAGGACTGTAATGAATAGTTGTAGGTGACTTCTAATTTTTC
>NW_008237239.1:14526757-14549780 GCF_000691975.1 Corvus brachyrhynchos | reverse complement strand
GCTAGCTAAAAGACCTCCTAAAATGAATATAGCTGTTGACGACTTGGGCTGAATGTGGTTTGTTGAATTTGCAGTGTCATGGTGGGGAAACCCATCTGGAGGAAGAGGATTTCCTTAATCATGGTGATACAGTCACTTTCTCTGCACAGCTTTTTTTCTGCACTTCCAGAAGGATAATTTCAATTCTAGATTGGATTAGACAAAGGAATTCTCCAAAGCACTGAAGAGTGTTGGTTTCTCTGGTTGGGCTTATCGAGACACTTTAAGTTTCTCATTTTCTTATGCCTCTTGGTTGTTTTATCTGTAATAAAGGGTTAATAGTAATGATGATGATAATATCTGGTTTTTATTCTCCCAGTCCCCTCAATCCTGCGAAGTATTTTTTTCTGTATACTCTAAGGTATTGCTCAAGTTACACTCATTAACTCTTTCCTAGAAGTGTCACTACCCAAATGGCGAAAATAAATGCTTCCCTTTTTATTTCTAAATTAGTAGCTACAAAATGTGTTTTCTGAGAACTGTACATACTAGATGAAGATTCAGTGCAAGTAAAAAGCATTAAATTGTAGAGACTGAGATGTGTACTGGCATTTCTTTTCTCACAGTATTAAACTTCTAAAAATGCAGCTTTTTTGTAAAATGAGAATTTTTCTATTAAATTGCCTGGATTTTGCAGAAATATGGTGCTTCTGGTGCATTCAGTGTCAGTGCTTTTTATACAGTTTCCAGAAAAATTGGTGTTACTTTGCAAGAGGTCAAGGATACCCTTATAATTTCCTTGTAAATGTTTTTGGTATGAAAAGCCTGGCTTAAGTCTGCAGTGCTTTGTTATCAATGAACCTCTTCACATGTTCATCCACATGTACTTTTTCCTACTGAAGGATCAAAAAACTGGTTTATTTATTTGGTTATGTGATGAATTGCATTAACTTATTGCCTATGCAAAACAGCCAGTGGAAATGGCCTCAGGCTGGACCAGGGGAGATTCAGGTTGAACATGAGGAAAAATTTCTGTACTGAAAGAGGGGGTAAGCATTGGGATGGGCAGGCCAGGGAAGTGGTGGAGTCACCATCCCTGGAAGTGGAAAATGTCTTGACATGGCACTTCCTTAGTTGACATGGTAGTATTCAGTCAAAGATTCTATTTGATTATCTTGGGGGTCTTTTCCAACCTTAATGATTCTGTGGTTTTAAGAGATCTGCTGGGCACAAGGCACTGTGCAAGCTGCTTTAGTAATCAGAATCTTTTCTTCAAATGGGAATTGTTCATTTTGCCTCCTTGTGTTGCTGACAAGTGTTTTCAGTGTGTTGATATTTTCCACGCAAGCTATGACGTTCTGCTAGCTGTGGAATCGAGCTCTCTGGTCCAAGCCAACCCTACAGGCGGTTTGTTGCAGTTTTAGGATCAGCACTCAGAGAGTTCTGAGGAAGTCTGTCACCTGGTGCTACCAGCCCAGCAGCTGCATGAGACTGCAAAGCTCTAGTCTGACACATGGGAGAAATAGTTTTGATTTACAAAAACTCTCCTGTCAGTGCTTATCAGAGAATTTAGATGTTGTGAGCTTCCTTAGATAGACCATCTCCAGTAGTGATGGGTTGCTTTGAAAATCCCCGTTTGCTTGCCCCTCTGGAACAATAGTGGCAGCTATCTTGAAAGGAGGAGTTGGACAATTCTGAGATACCATCTGGACCAACTTGGGGATCAAAACAATTTTCTTTTAGAGAAGCACTGAAAAGAATTCCAAAACTTGAAGGCTGCCACATCTTGCTAGCCAGATGCTTTATGAGTGCTGAGTACATTGATGCCTGCCAGTAAGGGAAAAACAATGAGGTGTTTCACTTGGTACTGTTTAGAAATGTGCTGAATTAAAGTGCCAGGTCTACTTCAAATAGGTAGCACCACTGAATTTATATTTCTTTAAAAAAATAGAATAATGATAGTGCCTGCATTGTAGCGGTTGCAGAATTGAGAAGCTGAACAATATCAGCAAAAAGCAATTTTCAGAGAATCTTGGAAATTCCATTCCCTCAATTACTTCCTTTACAGAGACAATTTGCAGCTTATCTCATGGTTGTTACAAGATTCAGAGTGGTTATGGCATTGCATACCTCTCCTAACGATATTAATCCTAACCATGATAACTAATGATATTAATCCTCTGATGTTTTCCACTACTGTGATCATTTGTGCACAGTACTTTGGAGGCAGGGGAGAAAAAAATGTCAGTGGCTAGATGTTACTTGGGGAACATGCAAGTTAAACGCCTGACATCTGGTGAGTCACCCTCCAAGTATGTGTGATTGAACGATGGTTAACTGATTGCCGCAGTTAATTAAGACCAAATGTGTCTGAAAGGTGAAACACTTTATTTTTGAAGCTAGTAAGAAGTGCACTGTAACCACCCATAGTTTACAGACCTTACTACAATATAACTGTCTGCAACCCACTCCGCAGTTGTCCTCAGGAACAGGTTTGTGCGTTGTTTGTTGTTGCCAAGCAAGTATTTCTAACATTTTTAATGCACTTTGTAAACCTTGTTGTTAATTGTTTTCCAAGGCTCGAAGGGAATTGCTACACCTGGTTGTTTTCTGGTTGATTCTTTTCTAATGAAGTGACCTGCCCATTTAGAAGTTTCTGGGCTATCTTGACATAAAACTGTGTCTGGGCTCTGATCATAAGAGCAAAATGCAAATATTGAACCAAAATTGTTTTACAGTCCACATGACAAAATTCACCATGACAAAGAAAGGTTCAGTCTTCTGGTGCAGGTAGAAATCATGGTGAAATACATTCTGTAAAATACAGGTGCTGGAAGCACACAGGGTAGGGACTGAAGAAACTTTGACCATCTGATGCAATAGCTAAAGGCACAGGTTGTTGTTCATCACAAAGATTCATTTAGCTCCATTAGGTTCTTAGGGAGAACAGAATATCATCTAGTAAGCCTCAAGCAACATTGTAAATAATGAATCATTTCAAAATGTGATTATGGTTGTAACACTGCAGGATGCAGGTTGGGCCTGAGCACTGACAAACAGGCTTGTTGGGGAGGCAGAGTGCCACCTCGCCTCCTGCAGCTGTGTGGTCACTGGCCATTAGTTGTACAAGTAGCTGGTTATTCAAGTGCTTAAATATAGACTGAGGATCTTAATAGTAAATAGCTACTTGAACAAGTGGTGTTCCTAGTACAATACTTAAGCCAAGATTTGCTGTTGCAAAAGTTGTCTGAGCAAACAGTAATGATACTGTGGATAAAAAAAAAATCAGTGAAAATAAAAATTGTGAAATTTTGTGTTGGACTGACTGGCAGCAACTCATTGCTGGAATGTAAAACAGTAGTCCAAAATTAGTTAAATGTTTATAGATGGATTATTGAAATGATGAAGCTGTTTGGAATGTGGGGTTTTGAAACTACTAATCCAGGGCAGTGCTTATGTTTTGATAATTTTGTAGATGCTTTTGTATCTTTGGAAGGAGTTATGACCATTGTTTCTGGTACTGTACATACTTTGTGCACAAGCTTTTAGTAAATTACCATTGTTAGACTTGCATCTTGTTAAACAAACATAGATTGAAACAGATTCTGTCCTGTAAAAACAACCACTCACAAGCCAACTTCTTTGTGCATGTGGGTTATGTATCATTTCCCCTCAGGAATTAACAACATACCTTGAACTTCACTTTTTAATTTGATTGAAAGAGAGAGCTTTGCACACAGAAGAATAAAATCTCTTGGAGTCTAATCTCTTAATCTCCATAAAATGCTTGAATGTTTAGCGTTGATAGTATATGAAACAAATCTGGTGGTCCATAACATTTCTGATGTGCGTTCCCTTTTTTTTTTGCAGCAAAAGAAAAGAAATCAAAGCAGACATAAAACAATGTATGTCAGATGGGTTAGTGTTGGTGAGAGTTAGCCCTCAAGCATAAAGAAATTCCATACCCCTAACTCTGCCTTCTAATATGCTAGTGGAAAGTCATTTTGGTGGCCTAATAATTTCTTTGCCAATGTTAGTTTTCTTGCCAGTGGGATCACCATGCACTCCGTGGACTTCTGTATTAGGCTTTTTGGTTCTAGAGAAGAGATTATCAAGGAGTCATGTCAAGGAATGGAACTTTTTGGCTTACAGCCTTGGAGGCAGATCTGTGGAAAAATATGTAGAGCCTTCCTGATGCTTGGGTTCAGGAGCTGGTTGAGATTCAAAATTCCGTGACTGAGATGAGAAGGTTCACATAGCGGGCCCAGCTCTAACACAGCTTTTCCAACCAAGGAAACAGCTTTACAGAATTAATGTATGCAAGGAAGAGGAAGTTTTTTCAATCTGTTTTCTTATATAAGTATTTTTTTCAAGGGGAGATAGTTCTTGGGGTCCTGCACTATCCAAAATGGAACTTATTTCCCTCCCACCTTCCTCCAGAGTAGCAGGAGAGAACTGAGCCCTGGTTTTGGCACATACTCACAGGTGAGGTGATCTCCAAACATGTTGTAACTATTCTGCTATAATTAGTCCTAATGCAAGGAGGTTCATCTTCTGGTTTTTAAGTCTCTAGGGCTGGAAGAATGGGTTTTTGTTGTTGTTGTTGATGATTGGGGGTTTTTTAGTAGGTGCAGTGGTTTCATCTTTCCAGTGTATCTCATACAACTAGCATGTTGTGGTTGTCTAAATGTAGGCAAAATACACATGTTTTAGATGTGCATTTAGCTCTTAAAGTAGATATCTGCCCTTTGTATTAAATCACTTGGCCCTTCAGTTTTTCCCGCCTTTGGGATCTTACACTAGGATTTAAAAAAAAAAATTTGCTTCAGAGGAGGATTGCCTGTCTGAAAAATCTGCTCCAGAAATGCTTGCAGGACCTAATTGGAGTAAGAAACAAAGAAAATACTGGCACTACACGATGTGTGGATTAGATTGGCAGGAATCTGGACCATAGTTAACTTCACTCATGTGTACTGAAAACACACCAAACCCTACACCCACATTGTTGGTCTTAGTCTTTAAAGTTTTTTTGGTGAAGCTCTTCCTTTTATGAGTGGGAAAACAAGTCAAACCCACAGCAGACACAGTTATGCTGGCAAAAAGCTCAGTGTAGTCTTTGCCAGTTGAATGAAATCCTCTGACGTATGTATTTTATTCCATTCGAGGAAGAGCCTTGGCTACCTCTTCCCTGCTCCCTCATCCTCTTTTTTTCCAGCCCAGCAGAAGCTGCTTCTCCACTAGTGGGAATAACAGAGATAACGTTGCCTGGTGCAGTCTCTTTGAAGTGCTGGGAAGCCATTAGAAGAAGCTGCTATCATCTTGGATCTTGATTTGTTTCAGTAGGTAAAGAGAAAAATGCTATCAGAGGAGATAGAGAGATCACTCAAAGGCAGAAATTGCATGAGAAGGGTCCTGTCAGGAGTGCTAAAGCCTCTGATGAGATTGCTTGGGACTTGTCAGCTTTAGTGCACCATCTTCACTTCCTCAGTGACATGGTTTTGCCTGGAGGCAGCAGTAAACCATCAATATCCTGGTGTGACAGGAGATCTAGGTCTCCCAAGGCTGTCACTGACTGATGCAAGTTGTTACCAAGTGGAAGCTACAGTTTTGGAGTGATTTTTTAAATTGTTTGTTTGTTTTCTTTTTCTCAGAAGGAAAAGTTGCATGGTTTTTTTGCACACCACCAGCTGCTCATGGAAGATAAGAAATTGCAGCAGCCAAAGCTTTAGATTTATTGCTGTGGCCAATTTCCTGTTATTTTTAATAGGATACGGCCCCTCCAATTCTAAACTCGTGAGCTGTATCAAAGGGACTGTATCGTGTTTCAAACCACTCTGTCAGGTCCTGAACACATGAACAGGGTTCTGGCTTCCTGTGCAACGTTATGTCTGGTTGAGGTAGTTTCTGTCTGTGTGTGCATCCATGGACAAGTTTCAACTCCCCGTTATAGGGATTTTTAGGAACCTTTGTCTGGTTTGTTTTCAAGTCACATTATTTGAAAAGAAGAATTTATGTCGAGGTTTGCTCAGCACAGGGAGTGGGAAGCAAGGACTACCTGGTTGTCAGGGCACCTCTGGCTCAGCATGGGTCAGTGCTTGGGTCGGAAATTAGGGAATTCCTGGCTGGCTGCTCTGAGATTGATTCAGCCTCTTCGTAGTGCCTGAGTGGCTGGAGTAGGGGGAGGAAATCTGGCGGGTAAACTTCTAGCAGATAAAATTTGGGTTAAAAAGCAAGGTTTTAAAAAGGGAAATGTGTTGTGTATCACTGTTTTCTCTTGATAAATTTTATTTGGATTATTTTGGCTATTTTAATTCAAAAACATTTTGAATGTTGTAAGTAGTCAAAATATCACAGTGTTCTCATGTGCGATAAAAATAAGGAAACAGAAAATTGAGTCAGGCACTAACAAAGAACCGCAGAGAGAGTTAAAGGAGGGAGATCAGTTGGTCTGTGTTTTAAAAGGACTTAGTAGGACTTTGAGATGGGGGTGCTAGTGCCCTGCATGGGATCCAGCATAGCTTGCTGGATTTTTGCAATGCAGTTGTAATTTGGCAAGCTAAATTTGTAACTGTAATTGTTCAGTGGCTATTTCTAGACTTTATAGTAAATTTCAAAACTGTCCTTTAAAAAATGCATTGTTACTTTTTTTATCCTGGCCTTTTGTTTTTTTGTTGGCCTTGGGTGGTTACTTTGTCCTTAGACCATCTACGTAAATTTTAGCATTAATGAACAATGAGGTTAATTTTAGTTATGTGTATTTTATTTATTTATTTTTTTAAACAAGATAATTGAACTGCAAATTGGATTAAACAGGAGGTGCATTTCTGGACAAAATTTTATTGAATTTAAGGCCAGGGAGGTGTGTTTCTTAGGATTTAGCATTATCACTGTCTCAGTTTGAACAATGACTTTTTTGTGTTCATCTCTAGAAAGTCACAAGTCCTACCATACTTTTGACATCATGATAATTCAATTATTTTTTCTTTCTCTGTCCTTCTGGATAATATTCTTTTGCCTTCTGTTAATGATATTGTTAGCGCACAAAAACAAGCATTCAGGATCATCCCAAGATTGCAAACATGATTTCTGGTTGGTACAATCATATAGGGAGTTTCTACAAGCAAGAGCTGGAGAAAGAAAACAAACGTAATTTTTAAGCTCATATGACCTGGAAAGTTTAAATAGGATTCAGCACGCCTTGAGGACTGGTAAACTTCTGTCCACTGGTTCTGAACAAAAAAAATCAGAAATGCAAGGCAGGTTTCGATTCTGAAGGTGAGATAGCAATCCTTGTTTTAATAGATCCTAGTTAACAGTATGTTTAAAGAATGAAAGTGTTTTATAAATTGCATAATACAACCTGAAGGTATATCTGAATTACAGTGCTTGTTCATAATTGAAACTAGCTAGCTAACTTAGTTGCTAATTAGATAGTTTGTAATTCTGAGGAATAAATTTTTCTGGTAGTGGAGACTAGTGGGTTTTACCTTGGAGACTGCTGCAACCTTCAGCAGCTGCTTAAGGTAAATACAAGGACCTTTTCATATCTTGGTTTTGGCATGAATTTTCCAGTACTGGCACTCCATTTGTAAGGACAGTCTGGCCTTTTGTTCCAGAACCTGTAACATCCAGGGGTTTTATCCATTTTCTCTTTTTAGATGCTTGCCTTTGTTGTTTACTGGGACCTCTTCATTAGAGCACACTGGTTCTGTATGAACATAAATATTTTTCTTTATATTTCTTTACATTTCACATACTGGATTTTACTGTTGCAAGAACTATAATACGTGATGAATATGTGCTTGCATGCAGTGAAACTATCTATCTCTCTAGCTCTATCTAGTTCAGATTATAGAAAGGAAAATTGCCCCGTTGAGTTTCTGAAGACTTCTGGCCAGGTTCTGTAAGCCAAAACCACAGTGACTTTGGAAAATGAAGTGTATGAATGACAAGCAGACGTTACAGTTGCTTTTGTGGAATCATTATAATGCCAATCTCTGTGCTTGCTAGCAAAGGCACTAAAGGCATCAACCTTCCCAAAGATTTTCCACTGGAGAAAAATTAGCGTCTCAAGCTGGCAGTAAGAGGTGATGGCTTTAACTGTAGCCTGTCCATTTCAGATGCAGAGCTCACAAAAACCTTGGTTTCCTCATGGGCACTTGCCCAACTCAGTCCTTACTACGTTCTTTGCACGTCATGTATTGTCGTAGCTCCTTTCCGTAAGACTTGTAATAACTATTTCTTTCTTACCACTTTTTCCCCCTGGTGCTGGAGCAGGAGAATTGTTTGTCTTTCTAAAATTAGATATCCATGGATACATGTAATATTTTTCTCTGTTTAAACTTGGCAGTTTAAATTGCACATGGAAAAGAAAAGTGTGTTCCACTACAGGAAATTCTGCGTGTTGTATTCTTCATTTACGGGAGAATAAAATGTTATATGGGGTATTTCACTCTTGGTCCTGTAGAAGGAAAACAATGCTTATAAAAGAACATTTATACTGATGTCTATAGCCAGACTCTTCCTCTGTTTTTATTGTGCAGTATTCACAGTACCACCCTGTGAAGGGAAGCTAACTATATATGGGTTACAGCTAAGGCATGTAAGTTTTGTACTGCTTGAGTGCTTTTGTATAATTCCTGTCTTCTTTCTCCAGCTGAAAGAAGGTGTTGAAACTTCCTCAACTGTGTGGACCATTATTTAATTTAGGTCTTCTTGCTCCAATATCTCTTTTCTCAAGATCACAGATAAACTTGTCTTGTTTGCAATTTCTTAAGATTCCACAGGTAGCTGTAGTAGTGGAAGAAAATTGTGTAGTACATTATTACTTTTCTTGTCTATAAAAGTCGTTAATTTTGTTTTCTAGAACCCCTAAGGTGCACAAAGACTGTTCCAAGGAAAAACGAGGTGAGAAACTGGGAGGCTATTTGATGTCTAGGGTTGCAGGCAGGCCTGATTCCAGAATGGGATAATTCATCTTGCTAACTTTTTGAAACTACTATAGTATTTGTATACAGATGAGAAAAAGATATAATTCTCACATCTGTGAGGTACAAGATGATAGCAATATGCAAATGTGAACTTATTTTCATGGACCGGTGTAGTTGCTCTCATCTGTTGTCTGAGTTATAACTCACATAAAAGGATGAGCCTGACTCTTGAGAATGGGTGGTGAGTAGTTATGTTGGACCCCTCTGCCGAAGGAGAGAAAACATAAATTAGGATTGAGCTGGTTTCTAGATTTCTTTTTGATCAGTAATATGAGACCCAGATTTTTGTGCATTTTTTTATGTTTAGAACACAAGTTAGATGAGTTAGAGTTGCTTTCTGCTGGCTCTCCACAAAAAAAAAAAAAAAGATGATGAACTTTGATTGCAGTGGGAAAAGTGCAGTCTGAATAGGCAAAGGAGTTTAGAAGAAGAGTGGTCTTCTAAATCATGTATCTTACATGAACACCCACTGTTTTACTTCTTCAGAACAGTTTTAAAACTTGTACAGATCGGCCAACAGCTGCAGAGTCTTTCTTTCCCTTTCCTATCTGCAGTGAAAAAATGTTTTCTCTATGTTCTTTGCTTATCTTTGCCAATCTTTTTTTCTTTTTCTCCCTACTCTCCCTCCACTTTGTGCCAAAGTGATGTTTTTTCCCCCCCTCTGGAAATTAAATTCTTGCTCTAACTTAAAACTAACTAAATAAGTAGTGTCTGGGTTCTTTTCCTAGTGTCAGGCTGAGTACTTTCATACATCATAGTAGTGAGGGGGTGCTATTTGAGTCTTACTTATTTAGCCCAGTGACCTGAAGAAGGTTCCAGCAATGTGAACTTGGTCTTTTGGCTCTACTAGTTTATTTTTTGAATTTCCACTGTGGAAACATGGTAGTAGATTTTGTGCTGCCCTTGTCACTGTCAGAAGACATATATCTGCCAGGGCATACATCCTACTGCCAGTTAAAATGTTTGGTTTGCTGGAGTGTTTAGGTATGGAAACAATGGATTTTGAAATTTGTCCATCATGGGTAGCGAGTTAACTTTTCTTCAAAACTACAGTTTTTTTGCTTACTCTTTCTTGATATAATCATATGGTTTATGCTTGGATATTTTGCAGCATTCATTTTCTAATTAAATTCTAGGCTTTGTGATTCTTATAGCTTCTTATTGGTTTTGGCATAAACTGTAATATTAAGGGTCAGCTATTTTTTACTTTGACAAGTTTATATATCAAAGCTTAGGAAAAAGACTGAAAAAACATAGCAGCTTCATTTGGAGTATGTAATGAATGGTTGCTAATGAAAACTGATGTTACGAAATCCCATAAGGATATGATCATATTCCATCAAATCTTCTTGGCTTGTGACCAAATAGAAACATGAAGGTGTATGAGTATTCATTAAGCACATTTCATGTCTTTGTTTCCAGAAACTTTATAAAAATAGCCAGGTATAGTAGCAATAAATTCGCTTTTCTTAGGAGGCTATCCAGAATTTGACATGATGATATATGACTTTGAACTCTAGCCCTACTGAAAAATGGAGGTTATTTTGAAGACAGCCCTTCAGAAGGATTCTCCTATTTATGCTATGTGAATGCCTGTGTTATATTTAGGCAATGAAAATGCTTCTGGACTGAGTGTCCTGTATTCTGCAGTGGGGGGAGTGGCTGGGGAAGATATGAGCTGTTCTGTCTTTCACGAGGATTCTTAAAACTCTTTTCCAGTGATCCTGTTCCCTCTTAGAGAGCCACGGCTGAACCGTGCTGCCTCCAGTTGCCCTCCCACAACAGCAGGTTGTAAACTCTCCTTATGCTGAAGTGCAAGGCAGTGGTTTGTACTGCAACCACAGCTTTTATTTAGCTGAAAGGGAACACTTTAATTCTGTCACAATTGGGCTGGTTACCTTCCAAACCAAAGCAAGGCAACATCGCCTCTTCATGATGTCTACTGTATGGCAGGCTTGATTTAATCTTTTTTTACCTTCTTGAATAGATCCAGTACGAAGTAGGAAATGGAGAATTAAAGTCTTGAGTCAGATTTTGTATTTTCATTATAGTCTATCACTATAATGAGGAAAGAGCAGAACTGGTCCTGTCTCTGAATCATACTTCACAGTGCTAGACTATAAATTTCAGGAATTTCTCATTTCTTACTCTGCATGATCTTTGTAATGGCTTTATCTGTCACTTCATCCCTGCATCAGTTCTGTAAATAATTACCCTGTGACCCTGTGGTCCTTAGTAACTCTTTCAAAGGCATAGCTAATCATTTTATAAAAAAGGCAGGCCGGTTAATTCTTGGCAAGTTTGTCCCTGAGCTTTGCGTTTGCAAATGGGAACACTGAACTTTAGCAGCAATAAATAAATAGCTTGGGTGGAATTGCAGTGCTGTGGCCACTTGGTGGGGAGCACTTCCCTTTCCCTTCCCACTGACACTGGTGTCTCGTGTGCAGTAGATGTTGCTGTGAGACAGCATCAGGCATGGCTTGGTCTGCTCCATTTTTTTCATCACATACAGCAATTTGCTCTTCCATGCTTACAGGAATTTGTGTTAGCATGGGCTTGTCTTTGTGGTAAGTTGTTGAATACAATGCACACTAGTGTCACATCTTTGCTGTTTCATTTCTGTTCAGCCTGTTGCCACTCTGCACTGGTTCTCAAAAGGCTGGAGACATGTCCCACTCCCACACTGTGTTGGTGCAGGTTGATTGATTTCCCAGGAGTGGTGGCCACACTTAACAGCACTTCAGGAGGCTTGAGTGTCTTCACAATTGCCAAGGACAGCTTTTACTTACTTTTGGTTAGGGCAATCATTGCATCCACACGGCATTGCCTACTTCGCAGCAGAACTGGGGATTATGAAATTCTATTTTCTTTTTCTTCGAAGTGGATGGAAATACAAAGTTTCTTGCTATCCCTCTCCTAGTTTGTGGGCTTGCTGTGCTAAATCACTTAGCTCCTTTTAGACATGAGTGCAATCTGTAGTCCATGTCCACATTAAGCCACAGAGGAATGTGAATATCAGGCTTCAAGTCAGAGAAGTGAAATGCTTCCAACTTGCTAACCAGAGACAGGATTACAGGGAGGGCTGTACCATATGGGCTTTCTCCACTTTTTATTTTTGTTCCTGGTTTCTTCTCTTGCTTCTCTCTGTGTTGCAGTTAAACTGAGTGTAAGTCTTAGGGATACCTCATCACCACAGACTTCTGCGAGTCCAGTTATGTGGTAGCAAACAAGATAACATGATGAATACAGAGAGACTTTAATTATTATTTATTTTACTCCACCTTCTTCTCTTTTGATATTTAGGTTTTGTACTTAGAAGAAAATAAACTTACATGACCTATATATAGTATTTTTCTTTGTCTGCATTCAGCAGAACTTCAATGGCCACTGCAGTGGATGCAGTGGATCAAAGGCCTATCTGTGCCGCTTTGATACGATCATACAATAAATACACCTGCTTGTGGTTGTATAGAAGGTGTTTTGATTTTGTGCAAGTCGTGCTTAGATCTAGGCTGTTTTAATAAATTGTGCAATTTAAATTTAGAGTAACCTTGCTGCTTTTCATTTGAGAACTAAAAGTCAGACTAACTCCTGTGTTTCAAAGCTGAATTTCTTACAAGGAACAGCAAAACAAGAAAATATCAATGTTCCGTTTTGATGGTTTTTTGCCTCTCTCCACCTTAATATACAAAGTCTTCATTTTAATATACAACGTCTACTACAGGAGCTACAGAGGGTCACAAGCTTACAGGTCAGTTTGGACCTTTATTGCTCTAATTATGTGCTAAAATGTTAACAAAAAATGGATTAATCTGAGCAAGAAATAGAGATGGTTTATTTTAAAGAAGAATTTCTTTCAGTTCCTGACAAAGTAAAATTTTCTGCAAAGCAATTTTTCACTCTGAAGTGTTAAAAAGCAGCTACCTTCTCTAACAGGGGCAGTTAACAAGAATCAGGCTATAATCTCATGAAAAGCTGATAACCTCAGTTATGATTCTAGATAAAGCTATCACCGTATGTAAAGGGTGAGTATTTTGTCCAGACTTATGGTGAAAGGTTGTAAAGTGATTATCAAAGCACTGTTTGGAAAGGTGAAAAAAGAATGGTGCCACGGTTTTTAGGATTTATTACAGTGGGTTTGTGTATAGAGCTGCAGCATGTGTTTTATACTCCAAAACTAACACAGTTTTACTGGCCTTCAGCGCAAAGCTGTTCTCTTGAGTAGAATTAATGACAAATAGTATGTTAGAGGAAATAAGCAGCCAATCTAAACGAATCTATTATAGCACTGCTGCAACTAAAAAAGGAAAATTATACTTTTGTACAATGAAAGAGTGCGGGGTTACAGGTTGTACAATTTCTTCCTCTGTCAATGTAATTAGCAACACTTTTTGGAATACTGTGGAAGTAAACTCCCGATTTTTCTCCCAAGCTCATTTGAACCTTTTGAAAAACAAAAGGTGCTGAAGGATTCATATTGTTGGCTGAAGTAGTGTTTGAGGTGTAATTTTTCTGTTAAAAACTATTAGAAAATAAAAAGACATTTGTCGGTCATAATATCTCCGTTAGTATGTGCTATCCAATGCTGTGATACCCAGGTAATTGTTTTCAGATCTTGTTTATCAATATGATCTGCCACAGAGATGAAGGAAGAATGCAGGGGGCTGCTCACAGAGAGGGGTTCTTTTGTAGCCTTGTAATTCTGAGACACCGGTCAAAGAAATCAGTCACTTCAAAGAAGGTTCCCCCCTCGCCTCCCCCCTTTTAGCCATAAATCTTACTTCTAAGTATTTTGACTGTTTCAGTCTAGTGTTTAAGCCCACACAGTGGGCGCTGGAAAATAATCCTTTAATACAGAAAGAAAAGTACCATTAGCTCATTTCCGGCAGCTATTCTGTATTTCAGATGAGGTGTTTTGCTGTCGAAACAAATGCAGTTATTCACAGACTGTGGCTGTGTGATTTACATCAAGGCCTATATTCAGTAAAGATAACAGATTTGCTTTCTTCATGCATGTGCCCACAATATAATCCTCCTTTGATACAACTGGAAGGAATTTTTTCAGCATTTTGTAGCATCGATGTTTTAATACATTAAGTAGTGGAATGGCTTTTTTCCATGCAAGTTCAAAAGTTCATGTTATGATCTTGTGTGAAGTATCTACTTGTGTAACTAAATGTGCCTGGTCGTGGTTTGGGATTTAGAGTGTGCATGCTTTTTTAACTTTATTTTTCATTTCTCTCTCCCTCTTCTCTTTTTTCTTCACCCTATCACACTTGGCTCTCATTGCTTATCTGCACCCACTTTTCCTCCATTGCATTATCTCTGTTCATTACCTAATAGGTGAATGAGACTAGTTGAGCCTCTTCAGGAGAGTAGACCATTGTTCTAAACATCAAGAAACTGAACAAAGTTTTATTCTTACTGTAGGTTTGGGTCCTGCTTCACTTGGTGCCAGTGTTGTTACTGACATCAGTGGGAGCAGGACTGGATTTTGTTCCTGTAAGGAAAAGGGCAGGTTGGCAGTTTAGAGTGGCCACTACATTGTTTGCAGTTGATACGTTGCAAATTCAGTGGTTCTTGTTGATCTTTTCCCCCTCCCCCAGTTGTAAATATTAAGAAAACATTTTCTTTCCTGGTGGGCCAAGGAATCCACTTATGTTGCAACTTCCTTATGTGAAACAAATACCTTTTTGACTTTTTCAAGAGTCAGAGGTAATGTGATACATTTTGGAAATCTCTAGTTATAACCCAGGTTTTCCCGGTTTTCTGTTTCTGAAAGCCTTTACAATCTTCCAAATATATATGTATATGTATATATTAAAGGAGGTGAAGAAGAATGGAAGGTACACAAGCATTACCACTGAGTAGAAATTATAAAAACACACTTGCATGTGCCATTTTAAAATCAGAAGAAAGGCAGGAGAAGAAATATCACACCTTCATTAAGTGCGTAGGACCATATTTTGCTGCAGTAGCACACCTTCCCAGCAGGATCTCAGCTGAGAGCACCATCGTGTGAGGCCAGGTAGGCAGCTGCCAGTCTTATCTGACACCAGAGCCATGTAATGAGCTGCAGGCAGATCTTTCAGTCTCACGAGCACTGGGGCTATTTGCTTCCTAATCTCCAAGTGCTCTCTTGTAACTGCTCCATTGCAAAATCCCAGTACAGAAGTGAAACTGCAGCCACCTCTTGAGGATAGATATTTTTTCATTAAAGCAGGATAGGTGATGTTTGAATTTATGTCTTTCTTTTTAACGAAGTTTTTATTGCATTATTTAATATTATACACCAACTGGCGCCAGTTTTTGCTAGTGGATGTTTAACTAGTGAGAATGCTCTGGGGTATATAATTTTACCCTCTATCTGATACTTGGATCTGTTGGAGCTATTGATTCTGCTCTTCATGTTGTCCTGTGTTTAGAACTTCTTAGTTTTACTCATGTCTTTCTTTGTAACATGAGAGAATAATGAAACATGCTGTGAGTTTTTCTGTGGTTTTTACTAAGTGTATCATTCATAGTTTTTGTAATGTTTTTGCATGCCCATCAATCACATTTAGCAGGAAACATAATCTCTTAAAAATCACCTTAGCTCCAGCAAGTCTGAAGGAGTTGAAAACCTTTAGAAAGGTGACTAACTACAAGGAAAAAGTAAATGGCACCAATACTGTGTTGCTACTGATTGTAGCCAGTAGGGGTAAAGTAGGGACAAAAGGTGAAGAATCCTGTCAAATGTTCTCAGAGATTTTTAAGTCGCTTGGTTATAATGGATTTTAAATAGTTGACCCTTACAATAATGGTTAGGCTTTCCTAATCTTTGATTGCTAGGAAGTGTTTAGTGAAAATTTAGGCTGCAGGACCTTGTGCCTTTTCTGAAGGGTGGCACTTAGAGACCAGATGTTGTACCAGGTCTAAAAGAAAGATTTCTCAAAGTACCAGAATGCTGGTCTTGGTCTTGCTTCTCCTCTTCTGAATGGCTTGTCCCATGCAGAAAACATAACTCATATAGATGTTGCAATATTAACTCCTCTTATAGACATTCAATTACAGAATGTTTTATTTTGGAGGGGGGAACAAAAAAAATTAGTGCAATTTGAATCAAGTGGCTATTTCCAATAAAGCAATTTTTATTCCAACATAGCTTTGCAATAGAAGAATAATGGGAACATGTTCTGGGGAGTTCCTTTGCCTGCTGAGACCAGGAGCCTTCCTTGGGCTGTGATTTCACGAACTGCTCTCCTGACCCGACCAACTGCTGTCAATTAAGGCAGAATCACTCTTATTTTTCCTTCTCTGAGCTGTGTGGTTCTTTTCTTCCCTCTGCCAGATGAGCTAGTCACTCTGGGCTGTGCCGTGAGCTATCTAAACTCACTAACCCAGCTGAAAAGGATCATGTTCTCTTACTAAGTTAGGGAGGTGAAGGGGCTAAACCAGGAGGATGTTCCAGCAGATTTTCAGAGCTGGCACAAGACAAGTTGTAATGTGCTCTGGAATTAAGGGAGGGGAAAGAGATCAGGACCTCTCACCCATTCCTAGCAGAAGTGAGCTCTTAAATGAGATTGCCTCAGGTGCAAAACTGCATCCTTGGACAGGTGCCATCCAGGCACTTTTGGCTGTGTCTAATCTGAGGTCTTGCAGTAACACAGCCAAGGTGTGAGAGGGTTGTAAATGGTTAACTGCTGTACCCTGCAGACCTAAACCCTGCCAGGACAGAGAGGTGGAGCTGCTGCATGGACATGGACAGGCAGCATTTCCTATTTGGAAGGGAAAAGTACTGGAGTCTGGCATTTTGGTTTGGTGAGTATTATGAGGGTTTTATTTGATTTTTTTTTAACTTTAGAACACAAAGTTCTGCAAGGTGAGTGGTAACTCCACCTTCGTTGCTGATATTATGTGGGTTAAATCTGATCACAATGGCAATGCAAGCATCATGTAGGTATGTCACTTTATGCAGATGTTACTCCTAACTGGAATGCTTAGACTACCTCAAAAGGAGTCCTCCATCAGTAGTTGCCTTGGTAAGAGCTGTTGGATTGCTGTGGGTGTTCTGGAATGATAAGTAAGGAAGTAATGAATAAGGTGCTAATTTGCAGGTTGCAAAGTTCACATCTTCTCTTCAATGGAAACTTCGTTGGTCACACACTTACTAGAACCTATAGAAATACTAGGTGCCTGTGGACCTTGACACAGAAGAGGACTTAGGTGCTGCCTGACAGATTTGTACCCACAAAACTGCATAGTTCTGTGTATGCACAAGAAAGGTGTGTTCGCACAAAAAGTGTGGTACTTTAGCAGGGGAGAGGAGGATGGAATAACAAGGGCTGTGCATACTAATCTCTGTGTTCTTGAGAGTCTCTGAGTATGTACTGTCATGGGTACTGCCACAAAGGAGAGGAAAGGGCTGAATTCTAACTGGTTTGAATTGAAGTTGTTAATTTGACTTTATTTAAACCTCTCTAGATGTTTTATTTGGACTACTGAAACCAGAAACTGACCCAAATTAGATACAGTGAAAACACAAAACAACTTAGATCAAAAAAGATCTGTTACAACAGAGGTGGATCTGATGTAGAACGCAAGTTTTCCTGGAAAGGGAAAGCTGTGATTGGATTGGGAAAGTAGAAATGCTAACTGAGATGGTTTTTTGATCTTTGGCTGCCTCATATTGTTGTCCGATGACTCACAGTAGTAGTAACAGTAGCAGTTGTGTTCTGAGTTCAATGTCCTGGAGAAGCCTTGGCATCCGTTCGTGTGCACAGGTATGCCATCTCTAGATGCTTAGAGACTCTAAAAGTTCTGTCTAGAATATTGTAATAGTTAGAAAAATTAAATGGAGTTGTAATTTGACTCCTTTTCCAGAATGTAGAGGTGAGAGTGTTAATAGTTTTATTACTGTTTGGATTAGGGGAATGTTTAAATTCCTGCCTGCAAGAATTTTTAAGGAGATTTCAATGCCTGAGGATGAGGCCTATGTCTTGCCAGGGACTGTATAAACAAGTAGTTGAAGACAGTGGCCTTGGAGCAGACAACTTGGTATTATGTAAGGGTTAAAACCCCCTTTCATCTGTCCAGGGATGAATTTGACTCCTGAGAGTTTATCAGGCTTTATGGGACTTCCACCCATAACTAGGTGGGATACAGGCACCTTGTTAGGCACAGAAATGCTCCTTGCTGTGCTCTACCTGCATGAAACACTCCCATGAGAGCACTCAAGGGAGAGAAAGCTGTTTCACAGAGAGAGATCTCTTCCTCTAGACACAGCTAGGTGGAGATGGACTGTGTCAGACCTCGTCTCCCGTGCACTGTTATTTTTACTCTTCCCTAAAACTGCAGGCCAGCACACCACTTGCAGCTGCCATTCCATGCTGCGGTCTCAGCCCAGCCCAGGGTTACATACTTCTGTTAGGTGTGCTGCTGCTCCTGCAGTGCCAGGAATGCTGGAGGGCTGCCAGGTGCTGTTGGTAAATACAGGCTGCAGTTTGACATAATTGCTTTCTTCCTGGAGTTTCAGAAATTACGTACAAAAGCAAATGAAGTGAAGGAAAGCATTCTGCTTTAAGTGCATTTCGTATCAGATGCTATGTATTCTTTTTTTATGCTCCTTTGAATGTAGCACAGTCTGTACCCGTTGTCTGTAACAGAGGAGAGAGTCACATACTTGGAAATGTCCTGAGAGTTATATTTGCCTTAATTATTTATAAGCTTTTCTTCTCTCCTGGCCCTCAAATAAATTTGAGAATGCCCAGTGACTGGAGCAGTGCCCTTCACCTCACAAAGCAGCTTCTGCCATATGGCCTCGTCTGCATGAAACACCCAGCATCTTGGCTTCACTTGATCCCTTCAGTCTGTCTTTTAAAACTACTGACAAACAGGAGTCTGGCCAGCCCCAGCTGACTTTGGGAGAGCTAAGGAAGAATTTTTGTATTTCTGGCTTCTTTTGCTTTTAGGTTTGGAAAACGGGTGAAATATTCATTCATTTGCTTTTTGTGTAGTAGTGGTTTGACCTGGTTTCACTGTAATGTCTCATTAAAAAAAAAAAACAAACCAAAAAAAAACCCCAAGAAAATTACGGTTTTGGAAAAGCACAATTTTTTATCTGCATCAGGTAGTTTAGATCTATAGGGAGAGTTTCAATTCTATGCAGAAACTAACAAAGTTTTCTTAAAAACCAGAAGCAATTCTATGCTGTGTATCACATTGTGAATCTGACCTAATTCTTCATGCAGGACTGGCCAGTGAAGAAGGGTGGTTACTAATGTTACTAATAGGTAGCACTAAGGGATTAGCTTTTTCCTCCCTAAACCATTATAGCTGTGTCATCTTGAAGATGTTTGTTTGGTCCCCAGCATTGTGCTTGCAAGATGTTCTTGGTTGTATGAGTTATGCCTTTTTTTTCCTGCTTTTGGATGTGTGAACAACAAGTTCTGTGGTTGGGGGGGGGGGAGGAATGGTACCTCTTGAAGCCCCTTCTCTGCAGAGAAGGATTTTTTGCAAGAATGATCAGTGACTCCTTCTCTCGCCCCTTGCAAGATGCAGTGGTTCTATGGAGGAATCAAATACTGTTGGAGGGATCCATACCTCTGTGTCTCCTGCCTTTGCACAGAGTGTGCTGGTAAGGCTTCCGGACAAACCGAGATGTTTCTCTTCAGTCACATGTAGAGAAAGAGGATAGGTAAGAGTGTCTTGGGCTGAGACATAAGTGGTTTACATCAGGCCCTTTAAGCTGTTTGGTAGTGAAGGCTGTTTGGAGGACTTGTGTTGTGCTTGGCATGAGATCGTGGATTAATGGTTTAGTTTTATTCTGTATCAAATTTGTTTCATTCTTTATTCTGTTTTCCTACTTATGGTCTTCCCCATTCCACAGTCACTGACTTTATCCATATGGCTTTTTCAAGTAAATACCATAAAAAGTCTGATTCCAATATCTGTGATAGCAAAGGGACTGGCTCATTGTTCAGTTTTTTCTTGGTCTGATGAAGTAGGAGAATATAAAATTTTACCAAGAATCCACAAAGATCTCTTTGTCTTCATACTGATGAAACTGCATTTAGGATACTTCTTTTTTCAGTAGCTGTTTTCTGAGAAATGGTTGAAGGACTTTAAGGTTTTGTGTGCGTGTTGTAGGCCTGCAGAGTATGTACTTTAAACATAAGGAATTTCCACTTAGCAGAATGTTTAAATTCCAAAGCTTATGCTCTAAGGACGTTGTTTAATTCAGCATACTTAGAATGAGCTTAATTTGCAAAGAGCGATTGATACACAAAAAAGAAAAAAGTACCCAAAGTTTTTAAGGAGCCCAGTGTAATTTCTCTTCGGAAAAATAAATACTTAATGGAAAACGTCACTTTTAAAGTGTTTTTCACACCTGAAATACTCTTAACAAAAATCCTTTGTTAAAATTAGAACAAGTTCATGGTTATCTGATAAGCTGTTTATAGGCTTGCATTAGTTTCACTGATTTGGTTTTGTTTTAAGTGTGAGTTTGAGGAGGGGAATGTTGTGAATGCCTGCGCAGTTGGGATGACTTTGTTAGAGACATTGCTTCTCCCAGGCAACCTTTAAATTGGGAAGGGAGATCCTGTAATGGAATAATCCTTCATTTGGAAGACCAAATCATTTCTGTCTCTCAATGGCATCTTTTTTTCAGTCATCTACAAAATAACCATGAGTAAAAATGAATGCTCCTGATGCTTTTAAGATGATGCAAACATTGAAGAACCTAGTTTACCTTTAGGTACCTGTGACTGGTCTGTGAGATCTTATTCAGTAATCTTACCAGAAAACCCAGTAAGAAGTTGGTCAGACATCCAGAATATGTGTAAACAGAAAACTTAGATACCTGAATTGATCTGAGAATTAATAGTTTTTACAAGCTGGGCAAATCTGAGCTGTTTTTAAGTGTTTCCAGCTTTGCCATCCCAATTAATTCTTTAACTGAAAACTACTTTAAGTGTGATCTTTCATGTGAGAGAGATGTCATTGGGCATTCATATATATATTTAAGTTAAATTAAATAGTAATCCCATCTGTATTACACGAAGTGCATCCATTAACCCGTTTGTACATCTGCACCTTGAGAAAATGGTGCTGGCTGATTGCACTCACAGAATTAAGGGAAAACTCATGTTACTTTACTGCTTTTGAAAAGCAGGGGAAATACTGGCCTTGTTTACCTGAGTGTACAGTATAACTTAGAGCAATTAATGTCCAATCCATGTTGTCAGTTCTGGTATACAGGAGCTGATGTGTTAATTCCAGAATAGCATGTTTGCACACACACCTTCTGGAATGGCTTGTCCAGCTGTAGCTGGCTGCAGTGTTCAGTGTGCCTGGACAGCAAAGCTAAACACTTGGGGTTTTTTAACTAACATTGATTTCATCCTTAGAGTACTGCTAACTCTACAATTACTGCACAGAGAATGGCTCATGCTCTGCAAGGAAATGTGTGCAACTAACAGTAATGAAAGATAAAAGTCTTTCTTGAAATTGAATTGGCTAGCTAAAACTCTCTCTGTGTCCAACTTAAAATAATCTGCAAAGCCAGAGACTGAACAAAAATGCTGTTCTTGATAAGATGTAGTCCTCCACACCCTTCCCTCTCTGTAATTTCCTTCCATTCTTCCCACTTTTCACATTCAGGCTGTAGTTTCAGATAGGTTGGTCAGCAGGGCAGTTGGCAAGTAGTTGGCCAGGGGTTAAAGCAGTAGCCTGTCCTGCATGGTTTGGTACGAGGTCTGCAGCCATTGTCCTGATCGATGCTGGACAAGCTGGTGAATGTTTGTTTCATGTTTCAGTTCCTTTTCTGGGAGTCATGGGTAACATGTCCCTGCCTCATCAGGTTGTTTGTGAGGATGTATTTCTATGGCTTTGATGGCTTCTGATGTTACAGCCATGCAAGGTATGACAGATTTCTCATCAATTAAGTGAAAATAATACATTATGTCTGTACCCATGAAAGCTAAAAATGGGAGATTAAACCACAGCAGCTAATTTGATAGGTTTGTTTGCATTTCAGTCAAGTAGCAGTGCTCCTTCTCAGTCTCTAGGCTTTTCTCTGATGATTCTGGTAGACTACCAGGCTAGTCACACACCTAACCAGTGGTTTTCTGTTTGTGTGGGGTTTTTTTGATTTGATTTTTTTTTTTTTGTGTTGCTCTAACTCCCTAATAAATGGCAAGTTATACTGGCTTTGGAAAATACACTTCATGAAAAATGTGAGTTATTTTTCTAATGTAATGATAACCACTGTAGTCAGTCGGGCAGCTTTTAGTAATCCCCATAGCAACTACATCCAGTAAAAAGTGAAAATAACTGATTCATGCAGTTCTGTGCCAAGGGATATGTGTGGGCAATGTACTATCTGTTTGAAATGTCACACTCAGCTGATGTATTCAAATGATGCATACTCTGCTGGCAGTGCCTCCCCTTGCTTCTCTTAAGAAGTAAGGAAATGGGATCTCGTTTTTCGTTTGCAGTCCTATTGGTTAAGAGAAATGGACTCTTAAATGGCGCCATTAGTGTTCTTCCATTTTTTGCTCCAGAATATTCAAATAAAACCAGGAAGACTTGCTAGCAAGTAATTTGCTATTTACTTCATTCCTCTCAGCACATGGACAGTGGCATTTTAGAGCTGGTTATGTCAGTGCAAATGCTTTGTTTTGGTTTAGCTTGAACCTGCTCTTAACTAAACTTTTTTGGTTTGTTTTGCTTTAAAAGAAGTGGTTCTTGCAGGTGAGGATCATAACTTCTTCAATTATTCTTCCTCATTATTTCTGTATCTCTAGTTCTTCTGTCTACGTTGTGTTTTGGCTCAGCAGTTGCGTATGTCCCTGATAAATTTTAGGAGTACTAGTTATGAATATGTGTTCTCTTCCTCCCCCTCGGTGTTGCCCTGGTCTCTGACAGCCGCGTTCCTGCAGTTACTCATTCCACCTAAAAGGGTGAAACGCAGCATCGCTTTGGAGTTGGAAGCCAGCAAAATGCGAGGGATTGCCTCAGAGGAGGCTCCTCTGAAATGGCTCAGATGCTTCTTGCTTTTCACATGCATATTT
>NW_008237239.1:14510442-14526740 GCF_000691975.1 Corvus brachyrhynchos | reverse complement strand
TCTTCTTTCAAGATCCCACCTCTTTTCAATGCCTCTATTCCTTAGCTTTTTAAACTAGTTTTCAAAGCTGGCCCGAGGGCATGAAAACTTGAAGATTATGTTATAGACCCCTGTGGTGGGGGTAATGGTGGGAGAGTTAGCACCTCTGGATGAGTGCCCTGTAGAGTTGCTGTTTGTTCTGAGCTTCTCAAAGAACGGCTTTGCAATTAAATCCGTGCTTTAAATTCAGTGCCAAAACAGTATTTTGGAACATTTGTTGTATAAGGTGTTCATTTGGGCTGTGTAGTAATATGTAGTAATGGCAATCCTTCATGTGGAGGTGTTTATTTTATGGTTTTAAATGTGACTCCTAAACTTTTTTCTTTCCCACTGAACTTTAGGAACATCTTGTTTCACACTTCAGTCTACTTACGTGTATGTATTTTGCAGGAATCCCTTGGAGCTTGCCCCAGGAATGGACAGCTACCTCCACTTTTGGAGGAGAGTAGTGCCAGCTGAAGAAGCCTTCGAGGCGAGTCGACAAGTGTGCTGATAGCTCTGGGGAGAGCCCAGGGAGGGGGCGACCCTGCAGGCCTTCAGCCATGCCTTTCGGGCTGAAACTGCGGCGGACCAGGCGCTACAACGTCCTGAGCAAGAACTGCTTTGTGACCAGGATCCGTCTGCTGGACAGCAACGTGATCGAGTGCACCCTGTCCGTGGAGAGCACGGGGCAGGAGTGCCTGGAAGCTGTCGCTCAGAGGCTGGAATTACGCGAGGTAAGGGTAGCCCGGGAAAGACCATCTGTCACTGGATAATTGGACACATTTTTAGCTCAGGCAGTCTGTGCGTTTGAGTCATGTTGTTCTCAGGGCTGGCCAGATATGATCAGCAGCTGGAGCTTGGACAAACATACTCTGATTGCATGAAAACTGACGGCGGAACGGCACTCAGGGCTTTGGGCTGTTGCTCATCCATCATGGCTTTGAGAGGTCTTTGTAACATGAAGTTTCTTTTCTTAGAAAGCTGCAAGTGTTACTTTTTGAGCTGGGATGCCAAAGGACAAGTTAGAGTAACTTTTTTCTGAATGTAACCCCGGGTTCACCAGCCCTGCTGGCTGAGTTATGCCGGTGGGAAGGAGACCGCTGGCTTTTAAACATCCACCTCCACATAAATACTCCTGTTACTATAAAACTGAAGTAGGCAAGTGATGTTATTAGCAGTTACAACTAACAGTTGTGCTTTAGTAGTAACAGTTGGAGGATGGTGAGTTTTTTCTTCCTTTTGTTTTGTTTAATATTTCACATCTGGAATCCTGAAAGGCTTCTTTTACATTTCCAATGCTTCTGGAAAGGCTGATGAAACCAGCCTTTATTCAAGATAGAAATCCTTTATTTTCTACTTCTTGCTGTAGACTTTAGTGTTTAAGTGTTGAATCCTTTTTAGAAATACCTCTCCAATGTGCATGGCACAAATGAACTGACTGACTTTTCTTACCTTCTGTGGGCTCCCTGTGTGTATCCTACATGCTTCAAGACTTTTCCAAATCATAAGTGGAAAACTATTGCCTGGAAGTTGCTATGTTATAATCTGCCTGTCCTGGCTGATACTTTCTGTAAGCACAGCTGGGAAATGAAAAATCTTGCAGTGTCTTATGCAAGGTCCATGGCCTTGGTGGTGGGGGCAACTGGAAGGTAACATACAAATAACTACAACAGATGAAAACTAAACAAAAATTCTTTTTTATCCATCCATAATAATAAAGAATGGGAGAAGAATCTAACTCTGTGTATGCAGAATAGGCTGGGGAATGTGCAGGGAGGAACAGGGCAGAGAGAATATTGCATATTTTCATACTTGGGTGTTTTTTTGCTTTTTCTTTTTTTAAATATGAATTTCAGTAAAATCGTTTCCCCTTCCCCCCTCCTGCTTTACTTCTAGAGATCAAGATTTATCAGTAAATAGTTTTTCCCTTCTTTTTCCTTTCTGCTGGTGATGCCCTAGGGTTTCCTTAGGGAAGAACCTAACTCTCTCTTTCCTTCCAATGGAGAAAGCAGCGAAATGAATGAAGTGATTCTCCTCATGTTCCTTGTAGGCTTATCTAGTTGGTGCAGCAGAAGTCTGGGGCCTCCTGATTGTCTCTGGAGGTCCACCTGCATTTGCAAACAATAGCTCTGTCAGTGGGTTAGTGTTCTTTTCCACAAAGCATTTTGTGATTTCAGAACATGTTTTGTTCCACTTTGGAACAAAGCCTGAAGTTTCAAAATTTTCCAGAGAAATTAAATTAGACAGTAGAGTAGCAGAGGAAGCTGTTTTGGTCAGTGTTCAGTTTCATGGAGGTTTTCTATTGCTTTGGGTTTTTTTCATTTTCAAAATTATTTCTGTCATGCAAAAAGAAATGTCAGCACAAAAAGTTTGTGTTTCAAGATAAAAAATATTTTAACAACATAGAAGAGAATGCTTTGATGTTGTTGGAACACATTCCCCTTCTTTCATCACCCTCCCTGCTTTTTTTTCTTAACAAGGTTTTGGCAATGTTGCACTGGTTTTGTAAAGTTCAGATTTCGACAGTACAGCATTTTTTGACAGAAGTGGGTGGTTTGGGGTTTTTTTTAGGAGAGAATTACCTACCTCTTTCAACTCTGAGAGGGTCTCCCTGTATCCTCCTTTGCTCCTTGGATGCGGAATAATTAGGGCTAGTAAGCTTGGAGGTGTCCGGTGCTGTTCTGTCTTTCAGACCCCAAATTTAATTCTTCTTCTGCCCCTGTACTCTTCCTGCCACAGTTTGTAAGGATGATGAAGTAATTTGATGACCATCCCCTCTCCTCTCTAGGTTTACCATAGTTTTTGAACTTGCTGTCCAGACAAATTCTGCAGAAGGGTCAAAAATATTTTCACAAAGCTCAGATTTCTACAGGATTTGTGCAATTGGATAGCTGAGTAGAGAAGCCTGTTAAGTATACTGAGGCAAAAAATCCTTGCAAGCATTCATATTGGAGAGAAACTTTTAAAATTCCCTGAGTGCAGCAAAAACTTCAGCTGGAATATGCCTTTTCTTAGAAGTCCTGATTTGCAAACTGTGATGTACAAGTAAGAATAAGACAACCTTAAATCCCATGCTAACAAAGCCAACCTTCATTAAATCCCATGCTAACAAAGCAGTGCTAAACTCCTGTTTGTCTCCTCCATGCAGTCTCAGGTAATACCTCAGTTTAGTCTTACATTCAAATAAATCCCAGGTGTACCACAACTTCTACCTTCGAGTTAGGAATGCATCCATATCTCACTCAATGCAATTTCTTAGAAATAAACAAAAAACTGCCCAAACCCTTCCTGCTAAAATGCAAAACTGTTTGAGATTATGCCTCGTTGCGAAGGACCGTCAATCATACCACACATGACTGAAAAACAGTATCTAATGGATTATGCATATTTCTATTTGATCTCTGGGGAATGCAACTCCCTGCCTGACTGAGTCAGGGTTCAGGAATAGGTCAGTAGAAAGTGGAGCCATTTTACAATAACTACTGTAAAATCTGTATTTATCCTTTTCAGCAAAGCTCTTGACAAAGCATCAGGTCTTCCACTGGAACAGTTACCGGTTCCAATAAAGTGAGCTCTTAGGCCAGCATTATGTAAAAAGATGAGAAGAGGGGAGGAAGGGAGAGGAAAGACAAGGTCAAAAATGTAATTTTATAATCTTATATATATGTGCACAGATTATAAAAAGGATTTTTTTCCCCAGTATAATGGCATTTTTCCATTCTATTTCCAGACTAAGTGAACTAAGTACAAATCTGTTGTGAGTCTTCATGTTTCCTTCTCCTTTTTGTTGTTTTTCATTCACTTTCTAAAATGTTAAAATGTTTAAAGGTGGTATGTTCTGATGTACTGTAAGTGGAGGAGAGGGCAAGAAGGTTCTTTCCAACCAAAATTATTCTTGTGAGCTAGATTTCATAATGGTATGTCCATCACTGAGATCCTATAAGCCCCAAACCAAAGCAGGAGGATGGTGAGCTGAGCACCACAGGCAGATGCTGATCACTGTGCAGAGGTGGCCCTTTGCTGCCATTCTGACCTTTACTTTTGTGCCTCAGAAGGTGCCCCTTTCTCTTAAGGCACAGCTGAAACCTGGGGTTCTACAGCCAGTTTGCCTCAAAGTGTGGCTTGGTTTGGCTTGTCTTGCCAGCAAAGCTGAGGGGTGGGGTTTAGGCAGTGCTTGGACAAAAGGCCTGCAGTGAATAATTGGCTGCTGTAAATGGCACCTTCCCCTCTGTTCAAGTGCCCTGGGACAGCAGGGCTTAATGGTTTTTTGCCTGGAGAAGCTGGAACTCCGTCTCTTTCTCAAGGATTTTTATTTAGTTGGGCTGCTTAACCAGGTGCCTTAATAAGCACTAAGCTGTGCTTGATGAATCTTTTAGAATGACATTTGGTGGTTTAGTAGTTTTCTGTCATCTCTAGTTGACAATTCTACTTGTTTGGCCCAACGTAAAGGCAGGGGTAGTTCTGCACTTGCGAGTATAGCTAAGGCCAAATCCAAAACAAATACTTTGCCTCCTGAACTGGCAGCTATAATGTCATCTATTTTAAAACTTCCCAGTGCAGTTTTTGTATGTCCAGTGTTCTGACTCACCTTATTTTGAGAATCACCTTTTCATTGGGGCACAGAAGTGCTCTAGTTCTTGTTTGCTGCTTTATCAGAGGACCACAGCTCCTGGAGGAGTGTAAACCAGTTTCCTTCTACCAAGTGTGAAGTCATGCATGGTAGATAAGACAAATTTTAAAACTTTGAGAGTAATACGTGTTACTTCAGAGCCTGACAGCTGTAGGTGTAGATACTGATTCCATGGAAATTGGAGCAAAGTCAGTGGTTCACTTTGTACAGATGGACAAACAGACCAGCTTTTGGAATCAACCTAGTTTTCAATCAGCTGCTTATAGATAGAAGATCCCATTTTTTTATTCCCTCAACTTATTTTTGGGGTGCTTTGTGGACTGGAGAGCATGGCATGACTCGCATTCTGTAAGGCCACCTGGAGAGCCAAATGCCTGCTCATAGCATGCTGAACTTGATGGTCCAGCTGTTCCAGTCCCACGTTCCTCCATTCCTTTTGGGGATTACTGATGTTCCTAAGGGGGAGAGTCTCTTCAGGCATTCACAGTAGTAGCTACAGAAGTCCTTCACTGTGGGTTCTTAAAAAACACTGATATTTTCAAGAAGTAAAGTTGCTGGTGACAGGGTGCTGATGTTCAGATAACTCTATGGGTTGTCTCTCCAAAGTGCCTGAATTTGTGACATGAGCTCTGCTCTGCAGTCAGTTCCTGTGCTTCATCTGCAGTAGCTTGATCCTCTCCAGGCTGCTTTCCAGGAAAACAGTTGTCTTTTAGTTGTGCAAAATGCATGCTGCCGTGTTTGCTCCACTGTACTGCCTGTAGTCTAGAGGTTTCAACCATGCATTTCATTTACTTCTTGTTCCTTGGAATTGATTCTGGATTCGGTGCTTGAAGAGTCTTTCTACTGTAGCAAATCTAAACTTGTGTTGTCCCCCAGCCCCCACTCAAAGGGAAGGGACTGTGCTCATTTGAGCTGTTTAATTGCAATACCTGAATTCCTTGAATAACTCTTCTAGACTTCAGAGTCTGAATTTTCCTAGTTGCTAGATGTTTTACAAGTACTTCACACTTTGAATTTGGGTTCTAGCTGTTGTGAATGTTTACTTTTTCAAGTAATATGGAAGCCCTGTTTTTGCATCTCTGTGCTGTTTCTTGCTGAGGATGAGCTGCCCTGCAGTGATTTTCAACTGTGTTAGAGTTTCCCTTAAGAGGTGGTAAAATCACTGGTTTTTTCTGCCTTCACAATAATTCCTTTTCTCTGCTGCCTCCACTGTCCCTCCCACCTTCATTTTAATCTAATTACTACCATGGTTGAGCTCATCAGAAAGAACTTTTTATCCACTGCCGACTACAAAGGGAGAGTAGACATATATCAGGGAACATGTATGAGGTTAGTTTTGTTTGAAGTTTATCCTGTGGGAGATGCTGACTTCTTGATTTATTTGTGCCCTAGATAGATTTATTTATTTATTTATTGAAGATATCTCTAATTTCTAGGAGGAAATACTACAAAAGGACAAGTTTGCTTCACTGTACCGGACTGAGCAGTGCTCAAGCTGTTTGTCAGGCTTAATTGAGGAATCAAGCTGAATTAGTTATCACCTTAGTTAAATGCTAGTCTGGACGTTGTCCAAAGTTGAAAATATGTACGTAATGAGACCCTAAAGTAAGCACACCTGTGCTTGCATTCAGAGTTTTGCATGATTGTCTCTTGCATGCCCTCAGCTATAAAGCAGTTGGAGCAGTGTTTCCCCTCCTGGTTTGTTGCCGTTTGTAAACATTTAAAATTTTTGGCGTTGTATTACTTGTCCTTGTGTCATTGTGTGCTAAGTCATGGTGTGTGCAATGGTTTTTGTAGAAACCTCCTTACCAGCATGAAACAGACTGTTCATGGTGGATTTTGCAAAGTTTAACATCTGCAATTTGTCTGTTACAACGTTTTTCACTTTTTCTTCAGATCTGTAGTCATAGTACTTGATGTTTAAGTGTTTTTCAATAAAATCCTTCATGTTGGGTTGACTATTCCTTCTGCTGCTTTAGTGCCAGCTTGTAGTATTTGAAGCTATAGTTCTGAGCACTGTTCTGTCTTGATTCCTCTTCACCAGCAGCAGTCCCATGTGGCTCATATGGTGGCTACTACAGCCATGGGCAGGAAACAGCTGAGGTTTCCAACCTGGTATTTCTGTAGAGCCTAGAGCAAACAACTTGTATGTGATATGCACATTCTAAGTGTATACTTGTCTGTCATAAAATGTTGTGAGTGCATTAAAAAATAGAAAAGTAAACATGTTCTGTGTTGGGTAAACGGTTCTACTATTGGTCAATATATTTTGACACATGCATGTGGGTTTGCATTCTTTATTTTTTGTAGTTGGAAGAGTCCTTGTCCTTTGCGTGCGGTGCTCCTGATCCAGAGTCTCATGAAGCCTTTGCACTTTAATTCAGACTTAGTGTTTGCTGTCTGTTCACAAAGCACAGGTGTCCCTTAGGAAAACAAAGACACTTTCTGTAAATCATTTATGTCACCTGTGCCACAATGTCAGGTAGAGCTCTTCAATATGCATTTGGGAGAGATGGTAGGAGGCAGATAGTGCTCCATGAAGTATATTGCAATATTTTGTCATCGTCTTCAAAATTGTCCTACAAAAAAGGGCAGTAAAAAAGAAATTACTCTGATTTTGCATATGGAAAATTGTACACAATGCCATCTGTTCTTTCTTGCATTTGTGACATTGTGTGAGTGATCTAGCTGGCAAAGGTAAACTGACTCTAATTTGTTTCTTTATCTAGACTCACTACTTCGGCCTTTGGTTTCTCAGCAAGAGCCAGCAAGACCGCTGGGTTGAACTGGAAAAGCCTCTGAAGAAGCAGCTGGACAAATTTGCCAATGAGCCTTTGCTTTTCTTTGGGGTTATGTTCTATGTGCCCAGTGTTTCCCGACTGCAGCAGGAGGTAACAAGGTACGTGCTTCCCTCTGTTCGCACTATTGCAACAGAGCTGGGAGAGAATGGGTCTGTGATAGAGCCACTGAGAGAAACAGTTGCTCTCTTTCTGGCATTCAGTATTTGCTCAGGTGTCCTCTGGTTATTTCCTTTCCTGATGATTGCCCAAATGGGAAAAAGTGGGAGAAGTCACCATTTGATTATGTCTGCTTGGGAAGAGGAAAAAAAAAGTTGTCCCACTGAATGTGCATGACCAACTGCAGGGAAAAAATGGGAGTAATAGTTGTATGTTTGAAAATCTGACATAAATTTAAAAAGGACCATGCTTTTTCTTCTGTAACTTTCTACTGATGAAAAGGAAGCCACAGACAAAGGACCTCTATATAGAGTTTTAGTTTATTATTCTTAAGCCTACGTGTGCTTTGGTGAAAGTGAACTTTGGCATTTTTTTCCCCAAGTTTTGCTCATCCCACTCCTGATTTTCCCTTATGCTTCACAAAAAGATTAAAACTGTTAAGAGGGCATTAGTGTTTTAATTATGATCAGGGTGTACCTTTGCAAACAACTTCAGTGGGAATTACTCTTTTATTCAGAGCTCTGTGTAACAATACAACTGTTTTCAGGGGCTATTTTTGTAAACCACATCACTGTGTGGTTTTTGCACATCTGTGCTATATTGAAATTTAATAATACAAAAAAGGGAGTGAGGAGAAAAAAGCCCACCTCACTTTAAAAGGGGTGGAATTGTTTTCTTTTTAACCAAAATTATTTCATTTATCTAGTCTAGAGCAAAGTTGTATCAGCACAACTAAAGGTAAAGCCTGGAATAAGTGGGTGAAGGCTTCAGCGTGGCAGAAACTTTGCCACTGAAAAAAACGTGCTGTTGCTGAAAACCTGGAATTCAGCACATGGTCATAATAACTAAGAAAAGAAATATAAATAGTGGAGAAAGAGTGGCCTTAGTTCTAGAAGGCGTGCAAGACATGAAGCATTTTTTATATTGCAGATTGTGTATTTTAAAGGATCTTTCTTTGACACTGAACTGGAGAGTTGACGTTGGTAGGATGTGAAAAAGTTGTTTCTTGAAATGGCAGCTGTCAAGCCACCCTTTGACTACTGTGTATGCTGAATTCTTGCCAAAGAGTGGGATAAAAGCATCATAAAACCTCAGTTTCTCTGAGAACAGACCAAATACTGATGCTTGTCTGTATCTGTGTGTTCCTGCTTTGCACGTGCTGGGAGAGGGAAGCCTCAGTACCTTTTCCTTCAGAATTATTTTAATGTGCAGACGGAATGTCTGAAATGTTGTTGCTTAATTTGTCAGCCCAGTCCTGGCCTAGTTGTGTGCAAGGAAGCATTGTAGCTACTTGGATGCTATTATCTCTTCAAGCTGCAGCCTGCAGTGCTGATTGCTCATTCATAGCTCACCTGCAGAGGTGTATTTGCTCATTCTGCCCAGGTTGGTAATAACAAAGCATTTCAGTGACAATTGAACTTCACAGCACTCTCTATTGGAGTGGCTGCCGAATTGTTTTTCTTTCTGAAGTGATTGATAACATAAGCTGCAGAGTCTTATAAGTGCCTTTTATGTTTCTTTAAATGTGTGTAGCAAAGGCAGCAGTTTCCTAGAGGATTTCAGATATAGAATAGCCTGTTTATAGATTTGTTTGTTTGTTTCGCGGAGTGGAATTGCTGCACTGTAGATGGTGTGATGGCAGCAAGCCTTCAACTGTGCAATAGGTAGATTCATGTTTGAAGCAATGGTGGGGACATGGAGGATTCTTTTGAAACAAATGGCTGAGAAAGGCTTAGTTTAAAACCTGATTAGATGGACAGATGGATGTGGGCCTGTAAGGGGGTTTTTTGGCTTTGTTTGCTCTTGGTAAACTGATTAAACATTTGGCTTTTTTTGACACTGGCTGCTTCTAGGATTAGACTTGATCGTGATACGATTACATGTGATGTTGAGGTAGGCACTGGACTCACCCACTCAGTGCCTATGTATTTGACTTATATTTAGGTACAAATGACAAATCTGTCTGAAATGCAGAACTTGTGATGAGACACTTCATCCCCTTCTGGGAGGCTGCAGAACCACCACAAACAAACCCAACCCCAAAACGCAACCATCACCAAAGGCCAAAGCTGCAGAGGTGATGACAGTACAGCCAGCAGTGAACCTGTCACCTCTGTAACCTTCTCTAAGTGGAAACATCTCCAGCCCTGAGCTTGCCTGGCTGTGTTTGGAGCTGGAGGTGAAACCCATCTCTCAGCCTAAGCTTTTAGTTAATTGTAGACTCGAGGGTTTCCAGGGTTGATTAATATTCCTTGAAGATGATGAAGTCTTCTGAGAATGCTTCAGCAAACACTGACATAATGCACAAGTATTCAAAAACTAGGGAGTTGGTTTCCTGAGCTGGTTTACTCTGCCTCTGATCTGTAGGATTATAGACTTGATAGCTGATTTTGAGAAATTTGTCGCCAAATTGAATACTCCTTCCTGTTCCCAGTGACTGCAACCTCTTGTGCCTCACATACTGTCATCGCAAAAAGGGAAAATGGTCCAAGTCTTTCAGGCTTTGTTGGTTGAGAGGAGCATTACTTAGGGTGTTGGTCACTGGCTCTGAGGTGGTGTTCCTTAATAATTTTATTTGAAAGATCATCTGACTCTTCAAAACAGTATGTGAACCATTTTGTGTTTGGCTGTTGTTTGGTGGCTGGGACCAACAGGAAGAAGCCTGTTACCAATAGGACAGTATTTACAAAATTAAAGCTCCTTTACATCTTACCATTACTGCTGGAAGTAGGAAATGCTAATTATGCCTCCAGGCCACTGGATTTTAACTGCCTGCAGGTGTTGGTAGTGGTCAGGAGCTCTTTGTGGTTTCTCTGGTAACCTCCTGTATTGACAAGCCAAGTGTCAGAAGGAGGCAGAAGTACAGATGAGTAACACTGCCCTGAGCACTGTGTCCGACAGTGCTGGACAGACTCGGTGGAAACCTGCCCACATGTGATGTGCTGGGAGAGGAGTGGAATGGCAGTGTAGTGAGGAGTCACTGCTGGCTCTCACAGGGTGTCAGAGTGTGGGAGGGTCAGGTGATTTACTGCAGTGAAAAGCAAGCAGCAGTTGCAGAATGGTTGAGGTTGGAAGGTATCTCTGGAGATTGTCTGCTCAGAGCAAGGTCAACTAGAGGAGATTGCTCTAGGACCACTTCCCCTTTGGTATGGAATATATTCATGGAGGGAGACATTCCGCACCTACTCTGGGAAATCTAGGGTGTTCAGTCACCCTTGCAATAAAGGAGGGTGTTTATGTTTAGAAGGCATGCCTTGTATTTCAGTTTGTGCCCAAATGACCTCATAATTCCAAATTGTGGATGGGTGCTGACCATGTAACTGGTTATTGAGGACCTGTGGAGCTGCAGGCACCTGTCATATAAACACAAGTTTTGCCATGTCTTCTTGTGGGATGACTGTAGCTAATTTGTGAGAGGTGTTTCTGATAATATGAGAGACGGCCTGTGGTAAAGAAAATGAAAAGACAAGGCTGTCAAAGCAGTTTATTTAGCTCTTAAGCTCTTTGAAGCCAACCTCTGAGACCTGCAAGAAAAGATGAGGCAAAGAGTACTCTGGGGAGCACATTAATTGTTTTAGTAGGTCAGATCTGACCCTGGCTTGCAGTTCTTTCCTTCTTTGCTACAAAACTGACACTTGCCTAAAGATGAAGGTATTAGTGGTGTGGAGTTTTTTTTTCTCTTTGGATGAAGTTAATCACTGGGACAGGGTAGGAAGCACCTGCAGGACATTGTCAGTCTTGTTCAATTTGTGGTTTTGAATGCAAAGGCAGGGGCTACTCAGGGCAGTCATGTTTCCTGACCTGTGATGGATGCTTCCCAAGGATGTCCCAGGGAAACGTACAGAAAGCAGACACCAGTTGTAAAGTGCCTGTCTTTTCTTTCTGGTAGTGGCCATGACATAAATATTATTGCTATGCCTTAGTTGCAGTGCAATAGCATTGTACTCCTGGCATTAAGCCTTCTCCTAGGAGAGTTATTTCCTACCCTCTTATTTCCCTACTCTTTCTACTCTGCTTCTTTTCTCTTGAGTTGAGGCTCTCATCTGTATATATTCCCTGCTCTTAATCCTGTCTCTCCCAAAATCTCAGTGACTACAGCATCTCCCTGGCCGCTGGTCATGACATTCTACTGGTGCCCAGTCCCACACGTTTTCCATTTCCACAGATTAATTAAAACATCATGATAATTCCTTAAGGTGTCAGTAGGAGTTTTCACCATGTTATTATTGCTACAATTGGAAAATTTCTAGAAGAGTTTGTGATAAACAGAATTAAAAAAACCAACCAAACAACAACCACAAAAATCCCTCTTCAGACTCAACAGCAGTTACAGCAGGAGTAATTTGGGTGGGAGTATGGGGATTGGCACATTAGCAAAAAGCATTTTTCATGGAAGGCTACTTAGACAACCTCTTTAGTCATCCAGCTGTTCTCAGTGAGCTGCCATCGCAGATGGAGATGCTGCGCATGCTTTTGGCATATTTAAGGCACCTGGGATCTGCATACTGTCTGATATAAAGCAGTCTTTGTGATGCCCTCTAGAGTAGATATTTGCATAGATTAGACATATAAATCTGCCTTTTATTTTCTGCTAACTCCTCAGAGAGGAGGCATCCTTTCAAGCATTTATTTAAAAAAAAAGTCTTTGTACAGTGTCTAAAGTAAACAAGCTTACTTTCACTGTGCTCTTGTTCCAAAAACAGAGAACCCACACGCTCCTGCGGCTTTCTGAAAATGTGGGTGCAATGCTGCTTTCTGCACAATTATCAGACAATCCAGGGCCTTTTTCTTTTCCCCCTTCCCACAGTTCTAAGGGAAGACTGAAGTCACATTTCGCTCCCCACAGTAACTCTTTCTTAGTACGTGATACTGCTGTGCCTCCTGTGAAGGAATAAAGGTGTGCTTTAGTCTGGTTTTCTTCTTTCTTTCCTGGAAGAAGTTTTTGGTATCTTACTGGGTGCTCTGTACTCAGTGATATCCAGTGGCTTTTGTGCTGTTGCAGACTGGGACATAGTCCTGGAAGCGAGAGCAGTTCCTAGTGTGGGTACCCCCGTGGAGCTGGGTCCCCATGGTACTCTGCATGGTGGGTCTGGCATGCATGACTCTGTAGGGAAGGACATGTTCCAGCATCTGCACTGTGCTGCATTGGGCTTCTGCCCCAAGTTCAGCTGTCAGCTCTGCATTTCCCCAGAAGAACGTGCTGTACAGCTTTCCTGTGAAAGGAAACAGTGTTTGGAATAGGATGGCTGCACCTGCGACGTGTGGGAATGAATGTGTTCGCAGGTGGAAAATTAGAGCCTGTGGCTCCCAGGCCTCTTTTCTGAATGGTCTGTGAAAATTCAGCCTCAACCTTACCCTCTTTTAACTAAGTGAACTTTTATTTTCTCTGTTATTTTTCTGCCATGCCCTTTTCTTCACCATTTCTTGTAGCTGTTTTTTTGTTTGTCTTTTAAGGAAATATTTCTTCTTTGCAGTTCCCAGCCTTTCCCTTTCTTTATTTTTCTGCAAGTGTTAGGTGAAGACCTTTTTAAGCAGAAGTTTCTTCTAAAGCATAAAGAGGTACAGACTCTAGGACTGTATGAATTTTTAAATTGTGTGAGAATAAATTAGAGGGGAAAAATTAGTGATTGAGTGCTTCATATTTACAGGGAAAAATGTTTTCGCAAATCTGTTTTAACAAATGCTGGATCTTTTTCTTTCCCCTCAAAAAAGTTCTTGTTAAATGTCTTGCCTACTTGAGCTTATCTTTGCTTTTAGTCTGCTGTGCTTTCTTTTTTTTTTTTTTTTTTGAAAAAGCTAAAGTTTCACCTCCTCCTGTGTAGCTAGCTTTTAATACAAGTCCAATCAGCTGCAGATTTCTACCAGTCACCGCTGTCTTTTCTGCTAGTCACTGCTCCTTACACTGTGCTTTTAATTTGTGTTAAGGCTGGATATCACATATCCTCCTGTGCCAGCCTGGTTTTGTGGCAAGCTCAGTGAAGTGGAACTCTTTGGTTGTTAAGGATGTAACATGTACATGTAACAAGTACATGAGGCTGCTTTTTATGGTTGGTCACACCTGCAGCTGGTGGCTGCAGAAGACTCTCTGTGTACTTTTGAGCTCGTGGTAGTTGGTTTGGCTTCATTGTCCAAAATAATTATTTTGAATATCACACTGTGCTGGAGTAAACAGCACAATGTGTACAATCAGATTTGTTCCAGACATCCTGGACTGCGCTTGCCTGAAGCGAGGACTGTGACTGGTTGTGTGGCCGTGCTTGTTACTACACCTCAGATAGACCCATAGGATTTTTTTAATGCCAGTGGTTCTCAAAAATGTACTGACACGTAAAAAATTTTCTGTGAAAGTACAGAAGAATAGCATGGAGGATGAGAGGAGAAGAGAGATGTGTGGTTTAGTTGAGTGGATTGGTAAATGAGAGAGAACTGAGTGATACATGGCAAATGGGAAGGTGGGGTGTTTAAAACAAAAAAAGTCCAGTTGGTCTCTTAAACCTGGAAATTTAAGTCAGAATTTAACCCTTCAGTGCTACTGGTGTGTAACAGAGTAACAGAGGAAAAAAGTTTAGTTTTCAGAGAGCAGATGTCTCACTGCTTTGTCCGAATTTGTATCTTCCTAGGAGCCTTTTGTCAGTTTGTGTTTATGGTGTCCTTACCAACACATGTTTTCAGAGCATGCCTGCTGTCTTGGAAAGATGTTATCTGGAGGCAGGCTATGTAGTTTCCAGAAAAATCATTACACTCAATGCCTGCTTTTCTGGGAAGTGTCATGGCCATGGTGCTTGTGCTGATCAGCTCGCTCACACCACACAGGAAAGGCCCTGACACACACAGCCCTCCCTCTTGGCACCAGAAACAGCTGTGTGGCTTGCCCAGCTGGAAAGATGATGAACCTCCTCTTCACTAAGAAGCAACAGTGTTCTCTCCAACATAAATATGATATTAATGGTCACAAGAGTCCTGTGTTTTTAACTATTTCCAGTTAAAAGGTTTGTCAGTTCCTGTTGTTTCTTAAATTGGGCTGGACCCTTGTGTAGTATAAACCAGTGCAGCTTCTTTCTTCTACTAGAATATTTCCCGCTTTATCATTATATACATATATATTTTATAGAGAACTTTGGGTCAATGGACTGCAATTTTAAATGATTCACATGAATTAAAACAGTTACTGCTATACATGGAAGCTGTATCAAATGAACAGAAAAGGACAGGGTGGTGTATAAGAATGGGAGACCTTAGAAATGGAAGATAATTTAATCCCATGAATCCCATCAAAGCTTTTGTTCTCAGCTAAATGATTTGGAGAGTCAAATTACTGGATATGTTTCTGCAGAGGAATGGTGTGAAACAACTGTGACAGGGCATGGGGTGCCAGCTGACCCATATGTGGTGGTACTGTTTCTTTACTGTTTAAATAGGAGAACTAATAGAGGGTGCTGTAGGTAGTTGCTGAGTATTGAAAGACAGCAAAAGAAGAGTTGGAACAAGTACTAATAGAAGTATCTTATTCATGAGAGTATTTGTAGGATCTCATGGCGAGATCTTCTAGAGGAAGCAGTAGGAACTCTGGAGCTGAAATTTTATGAATTGACATGAGGCAAATAAATTTTTGCTGGAACAGAATTCCCTTGGTTTTAGATAGCTGTTAACAGCCTGCATGACCATACAGGCCCCAGTCTTGTTCAGGGTCCTCAGACTGATTGTCTCACGACTGGAACTGCACCCCATCTCCCAAAGCTGGGAGAAAGGCAAGCTCTGGGATTCATTGCTAAGTGGAGCCAGGGAGTCCTGTGTCCTCAGGGATCTCAGCTCTCTTTTGTTGGACAAGATTGTGGGTGGGTCATGAAGCAACTTGGAAATGTCAGGCTTTTTTTTTTCTTTTCTTTTCTGTTCCTTTCCTTCCAGCTGCAGGAATTTGGGCTCTTGTTGCCCAGACAAGGGAGCAGCTCTGGAACTGTGTGCAAGCTGGATGAGTCCTAAGAGCCCTGGGTGGCCACCCAGGCTTAGACAGTCTGGGATATTTGTGTTTTGATGCTCCTTTGATGGTTTTATTGTTTTGTTTTAATTATTAGACTTTTTTAATATTAGTGGCTACTGCAGCATAAAACACATGTTAGGCTTGTACCTGCTTCACTGTAAACACCCTGATACTTAATTAGCTTTCATGTTGTATTTAGAGGACAGCAACAACAAATAATGTGCAATATTTGCCTGGGTCTTCTTGTGTTCATATTATTGCAGCATATGTGTTGTTTTGCTTTTCAGTAATATTTTTGAGTTGGTTCTTTTTGGATGTGTATTTTAGTGGATGTTTAAACTTTGACTTAAAAGTAAGAACTCCTTCAAGGCAGACCTAAGATTCAACATTAATTCCCTGTTTATAAAATATTTGCTGAGGAGGGCAAACATTTCTCCCGGCTGACTTTCTTCAGTGAATGGGGAGCTTGTTCTCTGTGTGTTGGTTATTGAAAGCTGAGCTCTTTGTGCCAGATATTTTAAGAAACTGTTGACGCTTAGATCTAATCTATTACATTATACTGTGCTTTTAGACCAGAAAGTGAATGTGTTTTCATGTATGTGGTTGGGCAGTACATATGTAGCAACTCTAAAAAATAGTGTTGCATAACTATAAATACAGTGTAGGATACTTCCAGCCTTCATTCTTGCTTTACTGTGTTTTGAAGGCAGTG
>NW_008237239.1:14507848-14510384 GCF_000691975.1 Corvus brachyrhynchos | reverse complement strand
GAATGCCTTGGCATTAGGCAGATTCACATTTTTTTCTGATCATAAGGAAATAATACTAATTTTATGTTCTGCGGCTTAGTCATGTGTTCTAACATTGCTTTCCTGATGGAAGCTATTTCTACATTCACTTTTAGAAGAACACATACTTTTGGAGTAACCTAGGCTTTTTTTATTGGGCCCTTTTAAAGGGAAGTAAAGATTACATTCTTTGGTTCTGTTCTTCTCAACTAGTAATGATAGACACAAGGTGAGGGGGCTTCCTCTCTGGTCTTAGGTAGTCCAGGTTGAATCCTTCCATGCCAGTTGTGATAGTGGAGGCATTTGCACTTGGGAAAAAGTACTTTGGATCTCCTTTTCTTGTCCACCTGGGCACGTGTGCTGTTGGAGACACTGGCTGAACCTTGATGTTGGATAAGCAATGTGGATGGCTTTTACCATGGTTGACAACCATGAATGATTCAGATTTTTAAGAAGAATTCTGCAGCTGGGTACAATATAGCCGTGTTATTGTCTGTGTTTGAGACTTTTATTATGTTAGGCTTTTCCCTAAACTTTGCAGCTCTTGAAATGAGGTAATGATAGGAATTTCAGTCTGGAATTTTTTTATGTTCAAAACACAACTCAAACTGGACTGGTAATGAGCAAGTAAAGAAAGGCATGAAAGGTATGACTCCAAATACTCTATAGCTCTCAAAAACCAGAAGGAAAAGGAACACCTAGCTTTACCAAAGGAGTATCATTCTTCAATAATAGTATAGCTTTGAGGGGGATTGGTATGTGGCCTATGAAACGTCAGAGATGACAGTACAGTACTTGTGCATCCATTTCAAAAGTGCATCAGGAGCCAGATAGAAAATGTGGATATGTGCAACAGGACAGAAGAGGATTCACTGAATCACAGAATCATTCACGTTGGAAGGGGCCCATAACAATCACTGAGCCCAACTCCCTGCTTCTGGCTGGACTACCTAAAAATAAATCATGATTTAAAGCATCATTCAGACCGGTACTGTAGTCACTTTCCTTGAGAGCCTGTTCTAGTCTATGGGTGAAGAACCATTTCCTCATGTCCAATCTGAACTTGGAATCACAGAAGAATGATGAAATAATTTGCATTGGAAGTGACCTTTAGAAGTCATCTAGTCCAACCTCCCTGCAATGAGTATCTAGGTCAGGATGCCCAGAGCTCCATTCCATCTTATCTTGAATGTTTCTAGGGATGGGACATTCACCATCTCTCTGGGCAACCTGTTCTACCACTCTCACTTCACCACTCTCACTGTAAATAATTTCTTCATTATGTCTAGACTAAATCTACCCTCTTTTAGTTTAAAAACATTGCCCCTTGTCTTATCACAACAGGCCCTGCTTTGTCCCTGTCTCACAATCCCAGTGTAAGTACTTCCCCTAAGGCAGCTTCATTCTGTTTCCTCATGTCCTGTTCCTGGTCACCAGAGGAAGTGACTGGGTATGATAGGACACGGCTGCAAACCACTGTCTTAAAAATGTGTCTTGATTACATAGACTGTCAGGATTGAACCTTAATTCCAGAACGAAGAGCTGAGGGTCCATGAGACTGAACCTAGTACTTGAGACATTTTATAATCCTTAAAGAGAAGGAAATATATTAAGCATTTTGAAACTTGCTTTGAAGGTCTAACCAGCTTCTGTTGCAGGAGAAAAAGTTCTTCTGCCTTCCTGCAAGGAAACAAAAACAATTTGAGTGGCCTATATATTTATTTTGTGATATCTGACAGTTGAAATAGTGCTGAGGCTAGTAATCTGGTCTTTTGCTTTCATAAGCGAGGAGCTTGCTTTGTGTATGGAGCTGTGTTTGGATGAGTCACACCTGCTGCTTTTTGTTTCTCCGCCTCTGAGGAAGCTGTCCTCACTGCTGCTTGGTGATAAGCACTTGTGTTAGGTGGATCACTGTGATAACCTGGAGTTATCTTCTGTTTAAATCCTGCTCTTCCTGCTGCGTGGCTTTTTCCTGTTAGATTTCCTAGTGCCACACACACACACACGGTTGCATGTCTCTAGCTGTACTGCTAGCAGTATCCATTCCGTGTGTGTGTATTTAATGGAAAATCTATTGAAAGTCTGCTTGCATGATCTGAATGTGTCCCTTTTGCTTGTTCTGTGTTAGTAGCTGGTTAAACAGTGCTGAAAAATATTTTAAATCTTGCTGTAATTGGCAGTAGAACCTCATGAAAACTGCAACTTAACCTACTTTTTGGAATGAAGTGGAAAATGGCATCTTGCTTTCTTTGAACTGCAGTGTCTTGAGGCGGGAGGATGAGTGTAGGGATAGTTACCTGTGGAGGGCTGGGAGCCCTTGGCACAAGAGCCCTCTGCATTCCCTTGGAGGAGAGAGGCCTGAGGGCAAAAAGACTCTCCCAGAGATAAGTAACCTTCCTCGGGTCATGGTGAGAAAGTGAACCACCCCCAGCATGCCTTGTTTCTATATGGCAATAGCCTGTACCCAGTTGGCTAGTTGGTTTCTACCCCACCCCCTGCCTTTCCCATAAAAAGCCCC
>NW_008237239.1:14489390-14505654 GCF_000691975.1 Corvus brachyrhynchos | reverse complement strand
ACTCTTTCTAGGAAGGTCGTGGCACACTGGTGCTGACCAGCATTGGATCCCCTGTGAGAGTTCCCTTCTGCTTGCACAGATGGAGGTTGTGTCAAAAGTTGTATTTAACAACATAGCCTTGCTAGATCTACTTCTGCTTGTAAACTCTACAAGAAACCTTCACCTAGGTATTTACTCTCAAGGACTGTGTCAGGCCTAAGACAGGATGCAGAGGTACAAAATGACAAACAAAGAGCAGATTTTGTGTCATTATAGTTTTATTTCTAAATAGAAATAATATTCTCTAGACTGGAAATTCAAGTCTAATGTTTCCTGACTGATGGGAGCGTGCTGCCATCACCATGGTGGACAGGGGGTTTGCATCCACAAATTGGGGAGGTTTCTATAAACTTAATGAAAAAGCCCCTGCTGGTGGAATGACTCTCAATAGAATCAGTTATGAAAGATTTTGTTCCCTGAAAGTTCTTAGTGTATTGTTGTGTCTTTAAACCAGACAGATGCAACTAAAAGCAAATAGAGAGATTTACAAAAAAAGATGTTAGCGTCAATGTTTTAGTTTAAAGGAGAAAGGATAAGAAAAGTAGAAAAAGGGACAACACTTGTCATCCCTAGCTGCTTGAGTCACAGAAGTGCCCATCAGCGGTTTTGCATCGCCTTAAATGAAGGTGAAAAGGATAATTCCTCCTCTAGTTTAGGAACTGAGCCACTCACTGCCTTTGCCATTCAGACTATTGCAAGCTGCTTGGCGGCCTCTTTTTTCCCTCTGGGTGTAGCAGCAATGTGTGTCACTGCAGAGGGAGGTTTCCCACTCATTAAGGAGCACTGTGCACGGGGTGGATATTCTGCTGCACCTCACACACTGGCACATGCTTTGGACTTGTCTCCCAGGGTGGTTTAAGGCACTGGTTTGGACAGATGTCTGCATTACCTAGGCTGGGGCTGGTATTCTTCTGTTTGTCTTCCCATATAATGCAGTAACAGGGACTTAGCAGTTTCTCCTCAGGGAAGTGCAGACTGCTAGGGGATGTACTGCATAAACTCTTCGTGACACGCCAATCCTGCTTCAGTCATGTTGCTGCTCCTGAGGGAGCCTTAAAGAGTGAAGGTTGCTCCAGACTTCCTGTGTAATCAGTGAGAAGAAATGGGCATTTCCACTGTGTGATTCAGGATTCCTCTGTTGTGCATCACTTTCTGCAGATGATTCATTCTCTCTTTCCTACTGTGTGTTTTGAAAAGGGAGCAGTGGATCATTGGTCTTCTATTTAGAAGTCCCAGATAGATGTCTGAAATTTTTCTACAGCATCAGGAAGAGGGTCAAGCCACTAACAGCAGCAGCATATGAGCAAACAGATCTGTGAGTTTTGATTGGGATTTCTATCTGCTTTTTAAATTAAGACAGTGGAGATCTTGGTTACGGTAGCACTGCCAGTCTTCAATTAAATTAATTCAATGTCAAAGCTTGTACTGCAGGCTGGAGCAAACTTTTTCCCTTCTCTTATAGCTGAGACAAACCATGAAAACTTAGTTCTAAACTTACCTTTTTCAGTGATGTGAGTATCTGTATTTTTTTTTTTTGCCTTGCTGGCAGGGTGTAGCACTAAAGGAGCTGCAGTTGGATGTCAGTACAACCCTGAAGTCTCCAAATGTGTTTAAAAGAGGCATTTGTGTGGAGGCCCTTATGCAGCTGAGAATCTCAACAAGAATTTGGCAGAAATCTCAGTGTCGGAAGATGGCAGATTCCTGTGCAGTGAGATGTTTACTGGGCCACTGTTTTATCTTTGGCAGCTGCTTTTGCACTTGATATCTTCAGCTGTTTTTGAAGCTTTTACAAAGAATAATTATTCATTTCATGAAATGGATCTGTTTTACCCACCCAGCAGGGCACTGATTCACATATTTCCCTGGAAACATCCCGTTGTTATCAGAGCTGTGTTCACTTTTGCAGGGTCGCATTCACTGGGATGTTACAACTTCCTGGGCTGTGGTTTTGTTGCATGATTTACTGAGGTGTGGGGTGACTGTTTTCAATTATTCCTTTGGAAACACTAGGGTCACTGGGGTCTCTGGGAGATGGAAGCAACCTGAGTTTTCCTTTTCAGCTGGCAGTGCTGCTAATGTAGATGTTCCAACAACCTTTTCACAGGAATATAAGGTGTTGTACCGACGACCTATAGATAGGCAGCAACTTCATTGTGTCACATTTCAAGCCGTGTTTTCTTCTTGCCAGGACAGATTACTGTAAAAGGCAGTAGCCAATGGACTGGATTTTAACTCCCCACCAGGTAAAATTCCACTAAATCCATAGAGCTTTCTCAGACATTGATTATGTGAGGTTGGTATACTACTTAAAGGTTTCACTGATAGGGTTTTGGGAATGAGCTCTATAAATTCATGAACAAGGTTTCACTGCAGGCTCACCGGAGCTTTACTTTGTTTTGTTAAGTTCAGGCTAAGCACACATTCTTCTGTAAGTTTGAATGTGTTCACTTGCTCTTTAAATAAAGTAACACCTGAATACACTTGCATGCTGCTCTGCACCCACAAAGCAATTATTTTGTGATGTGCTTCTGGATGCTTACATATGCATGCCGGTTGTTCACTGGTATATGTGCTCACTCAGTTCAGCTTTTGCATCAGTGCACAGCAGTACATTTAACCAGAAAAACATGGTGGACTTGAGTCATTCCAGAGTTTAGAGCTGTATGGAAGGAGACTATTTAAAATATATATTGAAAAATGAAACGGGACTTATGGGGGATATACATTATATTTTATTGTTTCGACTGACACAATGAGGAGAAGAGAATGGGGCCATGAGAACTCTTCGTGTTTGTTTTGGGTCCAGAGAATAGTTACGCCTGTACTCAAGCCCCATTAAAAAAAAAAAAAGAAAGGTTATCTATTTATTTTTAGTACTGCATAGTATGAGCTGGAGTATACATTTGTTCTGGTTAACTCACCACATTTTTTTAGCATGATATTCTAACCTGCTTGGCCATTAACCTGGCTGGCTACCAGGAGAATTTTCAAACCATTGACTCATATTGCTTCCATATGTAGCTTAAACCACCTTTTCCCACAGTAGATACAGCTTGAAGGTTAGCTGCCTTGTTTTTCAGGGCAGGGAGCAGCATATTTTGAACTGAGTCAACACATATGAATAAAGGAAGTAAATACAAGATATTTTTAACTTTTCGGGGTCTAATCTCATTTTTGCCAAAATCTAGTTCCAAATCAGGAAAGACCAACAGGGGTTTTTGTGCTCCTCTCCCCCAGGAGGTTAAGCAGTCTTCAGCATACATAGCTTATCTTTTGATTATTGCATCTTTGTGAGGATGAATCTTCACAGCTGCCATTTCAGGGGTTTTTTTGGTTTATGCTGTTTGAAGATCTTGGGGCATGAGTTGCTCTGTGTGTGTGGGACCTGCTGTTCTGAGGATGTGACTAACCAAGTGGGAAATGACACACAGGCTGCATGCCATGGCACCTTAGTGAGCACCTATATGGAGGTGGGGCCTGTATGTGGCTGGAGCTCCTGTTCTTAGTTGGAGCCCATGTTTTGTGTCAAGCACCAAAGGACAGGTGCTGGCTAGGAGAATTGGTTTATTATCCATTAAATATGAATTATTTAAGAAATAAATAATTATTTATTATCAGAGCAGTAGCTGCCTCTGGGACACACAGCTCAGGGCAAGGAGGAGGAGCCCTGGAGCCCTCTATGGGAATGGGGAAGACCATGTTTGGCTGAAGGTGAAGGTGGAGGCAGCAGCTGTGGGAGACATTGTGGGTTTGCACTCAAAAAAACCCCAACCATGTTGTGAAAAGCAGTATGTGGCATTGCTGCAATTCACATACCTGACCCAGTTCTACCTTTTTTTCTTTCCTTTTGCGATCAAAAATGAAAGTGAAGCTAAAAAGAAAAAATAGTCTCCTGAGCTGTTACCTTTGGATCTCTGTAGCCAAATGTAAGCATTCTGCTCAGTTCAGGAGATATGAGCACATAGCTGAGCATGTTTTCAAGCCTAGCTGAAGTCAGTAGGACTGTCATGTTGAACAATAACACTTTCAGCATGTGTTTAAAACCAAAACCAAATGGATACATGGCTTTTTTCAAAGACAGAATCACAGAATCACCAGGTTGGAAGAGACTTCTAAGATCATCGAGCCCAGCCCATGACCTAACACTAAACCATGGCACCAAGTGCCACATCCAATCTTTTTTTAAACACATCCAGGGATGGTGATTCCACCACCTCCCTGAGCAGGCAATTCCAGTACTTTACCACTCTTCCCATGAAAAACTTTTTCCTGACTCCAGCCTAAATTTCCCTTGGAGCACCTTAAGACTGTGTCCTCTCGTTCTGTCAGTTGCTGCCTGGAGAAAGAGACCAACCCCCACCTGACTACAACCACCTTTCAGGAAGTTGTAGAGAGTGATAAGATGCGTGGATAACAAACTCTTTGCTCCCAAATTTTTTATTCTAGTGTTTGTATAATATTTATGCTTGCATTGAATGGGGTTTATTTTCAGTTAAAAATGCTAAAATACAGATTTGTTTGCATTAGGTGATTTTGTTTTGCTTTACTTTTGCAATCCCACTCTAGCCTTTATAAAGATAAATTCTATGGTGGTGTCAATGGGGTTTTCTGGTGCACAACTTGCAGAGACCAAATGTAGCCTTTTCTAAGTGAAAATGCTCAGAAGACAAGAGGCGAATGGCTTCCCCTGTTTTTTTTTTTTACTCTAAAAGGCATGTTGGAGTTTTGTGCTGTATAATTCTTCAGGTATTTGGATTAACTCTGATAAAATTATAGGTGGTTGTAAGGGAGTTTATTGTGCTTATAAATTGTAGTGGGGCTCCCTGTAATTTGTTATAATTAATTCAATAGTTCAAGAGCAGAAAATCAAGATCAGGTTGTGGCATGCCTTCCTTTCTTGCTAAAGCATGCCATTACTGGCCTTTTTATTTAAAGTTTCACTTTGTGCTTGTGGGTTTATTTGAACTTGGAGTATGCAAAATGCATAATACACTCTGAACAAAAAAGTACAAGTACAGAGGACGGACCTGTTGCGGTTGGGGGGGGTTTCTGTTTAAATGTAGAGAAATTGGTAGATACTGAGAAGCTGCATCTGGTGGCTAAGCCTCTTATGGAAGGAGGGCATGTTTTGGAAGGCTTGTGTCACGTCTGCGGGCTGCAACAAGGCCTGGGTGCATGTCTGTGCTTGTGGCCCATCAGAAGTGGCAGGAAAAAAAAACCACTGGCAGAGCACTTCTTTCCAATGCAAGCTGCCTCTTTTGCTGCCAGTGAGAATGTTCAGTGTGACACTGTTGTCTCCTGTCACTGCTGAGGGCTTCACTGGCCATCTCTTTAACTCTCGGCACCAAAGAGCCACAGCACTTTGGTACCAGGCTACACTGGAAGCATATACTGCTTCTATGGGAGAGGTTATAGAGCCTGTGTTATCCTCCTAAACAGTCAATATCCATTTGTAATACAAATATACTTTTCTTTAAGTGCTCAATTTTTCTGCAGAAATTTGGTGTTGTTGACTGATTCATGCCAGAATAAACACCTTATTGCTCTTAAAATACTTCGCATTTACTTTTGAAATTGTGTGCCAGCTGTGTAGAGAACTGGGGGGTGGAGATCTGGAATTTTAATTGTCTTTTGGGGAATGTGTGCAAACGAACAACCTTTCAGTAGTCAACTGTTGAAATGGAGATGGTAAACAACAACTAAGCAGTGCACAATTCTTATCAGGCTGTCTTTAGCTGTGCAAAATTTCCTGTTCTAGTATCCTTAGCCAGGAGCTGACTGTAGAGCTGGCCCATAACCTTTGGAAGGCATTGGCCTTTGGTAGGAGCCTCACTGGTCAGCTATGGCAGCTGGCCTTTCATTACGTGCCTCATTGCAGCTCACCAAGCAAGCCAGGCATCCAGGCTCTGTAGCTTGTCCCTACCTCATAATCTGCATATCAAAATGAATGGAAAGTGACCCTTGTGAAGTTAGTCTGTTGTAGCCAAATCTCCTCTTTTCCCCTCTGACTATAATCTGTTGCTTTTAAAGACAGAGATTGAGTGATCTGGAAGTACGTGATAGGAACTGTGTTTTGATCTGTTCTCCTTTTTTTTCAGTCAAATGTGTGAGTATGATGCTGTCCCAGCATTGTTCTGTCTCATTAGGAAGGGGAATGACACAAATCTTTCCATGTATTTATTTCATTTTCAGTGTCAGTCATGTTTTCCATCCAGCTGCTGGAGAAAACCAGGATGTAGGCAGTTGGATGCTGCTTTTGAACAGCGTCATTTCTCAGTTACCTGAAGCTAACCTTGACCTACCCTCTAAGGTTGTTATGATCAAAGAGCTCTTACCCTGGAAGACGTTATGACTGTGTTTTTACTATTGGCATTGACAGTTTGAGCTTCTGAAGGAATTTCCTCCTGTATGTGTGACAAAGGCTCTTTCGTCTCCTTCACTCTTTTTCTGGCAAGTCTGCTGATCTTCCTGAAGGTCTGTGACAGGGTGTGGTAGACTCATTCTCAATAATACCCTTCCAAAAATATTACCCTTCTGTTAGTGGAAACACTGCCATTGCTTTTTATATTCGAACACAAATCCCAGATAAATGGCTGTTGTCTAGAACTGTGAAACATCAGACTTTTGCTAGGAGAGAAGTTGATGAAATTCCAAAGGAGTGAACTAGAAATGTTGTGTTTATCAACCCCATCTAAGTTTTTAAAGTGGCAAAGACGAGGCATTAGCTCTGTGTTACTGACTATGACATCATGAATCTATATATCTCTCTTTTTTTAAGTGCCTTTAGATTAAGATGTGCTGATTGAATCCTTGCCTCCAAAATGTGTTTCAGCATGCCCAGGCTCAGAAATCATAACACCATGTTTGCCAATATACTGTTGTTGCATTTGAAAAGACCAGTCTTGTCTGCCTGTCTGCCTTTCTTAGCATATAAAATCCAGTCCAAGTTTGCAAGTCAGCTTTGTTACTGTATATTGAGTATATTGAGTGACCCACATGAAATAAGCAGCATCCAGTAAGTAGTACTCGGGATTGAAACTTGGGAACAAAACCTAGATCTCCCAAATCTGCCTTGGATTCCTGCCCAAGTTTACATGAGTAGCTTCACCAACCTCAGATATTCTATAAAATTAGGCTAATCATTGTTAATACATTAAAGCATGTTTTTCTCAGAAAAGCTACCAGCAAGAGTTAAGTAGTAATATGATTGTCTCAAATATGTAATAAATAAATAGAAATCACTTTTTGGTCATTATCAGTGAGTTTCTTTGGTTGCCCACTGAATTGCCGAGTCATTGACTCATCTACCTCAAAGGCTTAGAAAATCGGTCCTCAAAATAAAAAAATGGGTTTCTATTTCAAATGTAGCATATAGGTATCCATGGAATCCTGTTGCTAAATAGTATCAAAGCCAAAATCATGGCAGGTTTTAAGGTATGAGGTGAACAATAGACACATCAATATTAAAGTTAGTGCTTAAAATAATTTTAGTAAATGATAAAAGGCCTCTGTTCTGGAGGACATTGCAGCGTCTCTCCTCAGAAATATATTACCATACTAAGATAATCTCAAACAAGCTGACTCGGACTGTTGTTGTGACTCAATGAGACTTTTATTGTGTTCCTAATTTTAGAAAATCATATTGTACTCTAATTGCAATTTTTTTTTTAAGTTGGAAAAGAGCTGAAGTTCTTGAGCTAAACCACTTGTGGACCAATCTGTTTCTCCTTTGAGTCTTAAAGGTTTCTTCTTTTGGAGATATGAAATGGTAAAGCAGTTCTCTTTTCCTCCAGACAAGAAGCTAAATTACATAGTTATGCAGTTATTCAATAGATAGGCTTGATGCCAAAATGGTACCTAATGAGTTATAAAAAAGTTAGTCATGCCAGTAATTGCATCATTAGAAACGATTGAAAAGTAGTTGTACCTATTGGGTAACTAATATATGTTTTGTAGTGCTTTGTTTGTTTTCAGATACACTAAAGGTAAATATTTATTGGTATTGAAACTGTGATGTATTTATATTGGCTTGAAATTTCCAAATAAAACAAACTGATTAAAAATAAAAAGAAAAGCTTTTTAAATGTTTCCTGCTGCATTGGAGATAATGTGTATATTACAAACCCTTCCTGATTTACAGAGAAGGCTAGTAAAACCAGGAAAAAATAACAAAAATCCAGACAGGTCACAATTCAAACAGTATTAAACATTATTAGCTCGATCATGTCACCTTTTTGTATAAAATATACATTTAGATTGTAAATCCCTGGGACAAAAAGAATTTTTTTGTTCTCTTCCTGTGCATTTCCTAGCACAGTTTGATGCTGCTTGATTACTAAGGCTAGTAGATCTGATAATACTGAGTAATTATTCAGGTAAGGAAGTATTTTCCTTGCGGTTCTTTGTGGAAGTCACTAGTAAGAAAATCCTGAAGATGCAGTGCAATTACCCTGCAAACGTAATGCGTATTCTTACTTTCGTAAACCATCCTTTACTTTCTCTGCAAAGATCTCACTTCTGGTGTTGGTCAGCCAGGTTCTGTGTGGCTTGTGATACCTGAAACGTTGGTTGTTGAGGAGAATGGAAACCAGTGAAATTGAGTGATTTTCTGCATGTATCAAATAGCACCAGGGGTTTTACATCAGATAACAGTGGTGATGGAAGGGTGCAATGAATTCAGTGACACTGTACAAACACCCACGTTCTTTCTTGAAGTGACAGCAGAACAAATGTGAACCCTGGTCTTGGGGGAGGCCCATGCAGAATTGTTTGAGCAAATGGAGTTTCCCTGCATTTATGCTGCTGTAGCAGAGTCTGAATCTGCGTGTTGCAATTAAATTTTAAAACAGTACCCTTATCTCCTGCTTGCTAGTACCATTGGGTTTTGGTGGGTTTTTTTCCTTTCATAGTATGGATTGCCAAAATACAGATGTTTATTCTGGAGTTGAGATGTTGTCTCATAGTCATCCAGTTGCAGCTTCTTTGCTCTATAAAAATGTGCTTTTTGATGCAATACATGCAAATATACTTTTAATGTTTTGTGTGTTGGCTAAATAGAGTTGTGGGAAATGATATCCTTTTAATGATGGCTTTGTTCAGACTTGTTGTCCACTCCCATTCCCCTTGGAATTAGCTACAGGCTGGCAAACTGCAGTAGCCTTTATTATATTGAATACACAATGGCTCTGCTAATAATGTTTAACCCAAACTGAGCAATGAAGGTGAGAGATTTCAGCTCCAGGCTGACTTGGCTATGGTGGTGTCTTTTCTGCCCTGCTCTCCTCTAGTATCCCAGAATGACTTTGTGATTAAAGCTTCATAAATCTTAATTTTGAATTTTTTGTCTTTTATTTTTGGGGGTGCAGATTGCAAACTTCTCTTTTGTTCACTTTCCATATGCTTTCCCAACTAAAACACCTAATAGAAGGCTTATGAAACGCATGTTTTTTATCTGCTGTCCTGGAACAGCTTTCCTCAGTGAATCTATAGCTGAAACATTTTTAAAATGTTTGATTTCCCTCAAATTATAGATCTACTTTTGCAATCCAAGTGAACAAAGAGCAGTCTCAGTTAGCATAGTGGTATAATAACAGCATTTAATTTAATTTCGGATGGAGGAGCCTCAAATCCCTGACAGAATGTGGGCCAGTTGCTCCTCTCCGTTGGCTGGGCAGGGAGCCTGACCACAGTTTTGCAGCATGGCTGAGCCATGAATCTGTGGCTGGTGGAGTTATTAGAGCCTTCTAGTGGAGCTTCCTCCAGGGTATCCTGCTCCTTCTCTGCCTTGACACTGGAATTAGCCACCCCAGTCCATGCCTGGGGAAAGATGTCCCGGTTCATGCTTTGTTTGGACACCATGAACAGAGATGTCAGGGGACTCTTCAGGTGGGTGTCACTTGTCACGGTCAGTACAGGGGTAAAGAGGAAGCACATACCAACCACAGGTTTCTGCCTCGGTCTTCTTCAGATTATCTTGGCACTTCCACTGAAACAGGTGCCAGAGCCACAGTGGGTGGTTGCATTTCAGTGTGTTTGCCTGTGAAAAGTGACAACTTTCTCCGTGAGACTTTTTCCCTGACAGATACACTAGTTAATGTCAGAGCACCAATTATATACATCCCTTAAACTCTTACTGCATGTCAATCTACAATATATAATAAATCCTAAACTCACTGGATGATCTTTAATATCCCTTCCAACCCAACCCATTCTGTGATTCCATAATGTTGTAGAATATTCCTATTAAGATTTTTAAATGTGACCTCTTCCTGACGATCAAGTGAAGCACCTGTAAATGGGCATTTTCCTCAGATTATGGGTGCTGTCTGCTGTCCTTGTGAGTGTGTAACTGTGTGTTTATGAGTGTGTAACTGTGTGTTTGTGAGTGTGTGTGTGTGTATGTCTGAGTGTAACCGTGTGTGAGTGTGTAACTGTGTGTTTGTGAGTGTGTGCACACGTGTGTCCTTGTTTGCCCTAACTTTTCTAACATCTGTCTAGGGTCTGACCTATTTTTTTTTTTTTCTAATTTTGGAGGCTACTGGTCAAAGACAGTGTTGGGGGGAAATGGTGGAGACAGCTCTTGAGAATTCCACATTGTCCAAGGCAGACAAAAAAAAATGTTTCCTTCCTTGCTTGCACCATATTCCGATGGCAAGTCAAATGGCAACTCAAACCCCCCAGCAATGTTTCTTTTGAAAGTCTAGGTCATAATATTTGATACTAAGGTAGCTGCATTGGCGCTGTATTTTGGTGATGCTTACCTGAGTAATTCTTTCTGTGATTTGTCTGCAGTTGTGTGGACACTGGTTCAAATTATGGCTCCCCTACAGCTGGTCACATTCTTGACTTCTGTGCAGCTAGGATGTCACTCTAAGAATTTTACATTGGTTTGAGTTTCATGTAGCCTCTTAACTCTGTGTTTGTTTTAACAATAGCTTTATTTTTCTGGCACATGTGGATTTTACTCTCCTTGTTAGACTAGAATATGTAACTTGTGTGTATGTGTAGCATGGACCCAAATAGCTGCTTTTGGGATTACACGTCTTGAAGACCAAATGAATCAAACACTTGCTCACCTGCATCGTTGATAAGCAGCTTATGTCAAGCTTCTATGAAAGCATGCATGTCTTTGGAGTTGGGATTTGGTCACTGCAAAGGAGTAGAAAGAAGCTGATTTGTCTCTTGGACCGAGCAATTGTAAAACCTGGGGCTGAGGCACAGGGCTCAAGCTGGGGAGCCGTATGCTTTTTAGCCTGCCTCTCTCAATCAAATTTCAAAATCCCCTCAAGTTTTAATCTTCATTAGGCTGTGTGGAAGCCAAATCTGAGCATTTTAAATGCGATTATATTTTTCTTACTCCTCAACACAAACAGTAACATTTGCAAGCTTAGTTAAGGCACCGCGGTCCCTGTTCCACGGTTGATGTTGCAGTGGTTCTCCTTTCTGCTGGGACTGGGAAGGTGACACACTCTAGAACAAGGCCAGAACAGTTTCTTTGCCAAGAGGTTCAGAGGTAAGGTCAGATGTGGCGTGCTGGTTGTGGCTGAGCCCAGTTAGGAGTTTACTGCCCACAGACTTTGACTGCTGTTCGCTGTCTGCCTTGCAGAGCTTGCAGTCTCTGGGACTGGCTGGCATGCTTGTGTACCACTTCTTTCTATCCCAGTTTATCTCAAGCAATTCTTTCTCAAATCTGTGCCATTTTAAGTGGATGCCCTCTGTTTCAGGGGGCTAGCAGGCATATGCAGCTCAAGGGTGCAGTAACCTCTGAACCTGTTTCAGCTGCAGCCAGGCTGGTGTGTCTGCTCACAACCTGAAAAAGTGCATTTCTTGAGTTTTGAGGTTCCTAATTTGGGTCACCCAGGTGCACCTGGAGGCTGAGTGCACACATGGACCATGTTAGAAGCTGTGTTTGCTTGGTTTGTGTGTCTTAGTCATCTGTACATATGAAAAATGCCAGTTAATAAATAAACCTTTTATATGGGCCATAGTTTAAGTTAAATCAGCAGACCAAAGTGTATTGCTAAAATTCCATTTCTTCAGTCAAAATGGTGACACTGGAGCAAAAACAGTGGAAGCAATATGAACAGCCCCTTTTTGCATTGGGGATTACATGGTCTTCACTAACCTCTATAAAACTCATAAAAGAGGTAATCTTAGCAGATGTCCCTCTTCTATGTGGTCTAGGGAACACAAACTAGAACTTTTCATTTTCCCTGTCATCCATCTGGAAGCACTGCACAGGTAGGGATCACATGAATTTGTTGTGATAATGTGGAGCTTCTGAAGCTGGGTACAGGCCTGCTGTTCAACAGCCTGGCCTCCTGCTTGGGGTGATTTTTTTCCTTCTTTTCTGCAGTCTTTGTTTTTTCCTGTGGGAAATGTGCCAGCTTATAGATATTATAATTTGTGCCTTTTTTTTTTGTTTGTAGATATCAGTATTACCTACAGGTGAAAAAGGATGTTCTTGATGGGCGGTTAATATCCTCATTCGAGCAGGGAATTCGACTGGCTGGTCTGGCAGTGCAAGGTAGGGTGACATGATCCCATGGCCTTTGTCCAGCAATGGCTCTTTCGGTTTGTCCTCTATCGTGACTGAGCACTGAGGCCTTGTATGACTCCTGCTCACAGCAGCTGGGTTTCCAATTGATTCCAAAGTGCATGGGTGGACTGCCGTGGATGAAACGCTCACAGCCTCAGGCAGGGAACGAGGGACCACACCACAGTGCTCAACTTTCCTATTTCTAAAATTCATGCAAGTGAATCTCAGCAAAACTCCAGTTCTTCCAGCCCTGACCACGGAGTACTTTGCAGTAATGATTTGCTTCACGTTCTCTGGTTTGAAATGCAAATTACATCAAAGAGCATGGCAGCAGCTTTAATTTTGCCTTTAATTAAAATCTCATTTTGCTGTATAGTGCTATATGAAGTATGAAAGAACACATGACCGTAATTGTTATGTGAGTTATAAGTTAATAATAAACTACTTCTTACAACATGATTTTTATTCTGAGACTCCTAAGGACATCAATAAAAGTTGGATCACATAATGTATATGTGCAGGGGAAGAAGCCCTGTATTTGGATAATGTACGTTTCAGTCTATCCACAACTGACTGAGAACTTGAGGCAGAGTTTCAGCAATAGTGTTCTCTGCATGCTCTCTGATGAGTAGAACGGGGGAAGTGTATACATAAATAGCAAACATGAGGATCTGATTGTTGACAATTAAAGGTTCAATGGAGAGAAATGCTAATGTGGTCTTTTTTTAGAGCAGTAGAAATGCTGGTTTTGTATCTTATATCTTCATTAAAAATTGAAGGGAAAATGTCTTGTCAAATCTTGAAATGTTTGCCTAATAAAGGAAAATATATGTATAAGATTCCATAATTAATCTTTTAATTTAGGTAAATGAAGATTTTCCAGTGTATAAGTTAGGTCTGAATAGATACTGAATATATTTCACTGTGTTTTTGGAGCTTTTTCCTAATTTTGAGAGTGAGTCAATCCTACTATTCCTGAGGTTGTATGACTTCCTTTGTCCTTTGCATGCGATGCGACCAAAGGTATTTGAAATACTTATTTCTTTTAAACTTGTAGACTCTGTTTCATGCCCATTTTGATTTCCTTCTATTTATGCTAAAACATAACTCTGAGGTAGAAACAAAATGAAACCGCATTTTTGGCATCCTGCAATATGCGAAATCGTCTAGAAGCTTTGGAAGAATGTTAAGATAAAATGATTTATGGTGGGGATTTCCAGCTCCTGTAATACGAGAATCTTGTAGATGGCGTTTGATCCTGTTCAATTAATATAAAATAAAAACCTCCTGGCAAGATACTCTTTTGATATAAGCTGTTGTGTATTTAACAGATAGATAAATATAGGCATTGTTTGGGGTTTTTAAATGTAGTTTAGCCTTTAGGAAGCATTTCCAAAACTCCATGGTCTCAAGGATATTTAGACAAGAATCCTCAGCCTGACATATGAGTGAATGTGAGCACGGAGATGAGTATCTTTTGGAGAGATGTAGAAGAAGCAGAAAAGTGAGTAGAAAGCTGTGGGCCAGTCTGTTAAACCAACACAGTGCCTTATGCTGTTCCATTGGCTGCAGAAGGATAAAACTTCCCTCATGTTGGTTGTTGACAATTTTAAATAAAATTGACTACTGGATTTTAACCTTTATAACCCGTAAAATTAATCTTTTGTTCAACTGTGTAGAGTTGTAGCAGAGGTAGCTTAAATTTTCTTTATTTTTGCCTGGTGAGAGTTGGAAATGTTGGAGAAGCAAAAGTGTGCATGATTTTTAAAGAGACTGAGCAATCCCAGCATTTTTTTAATGGAGGTATGAGTTCAAGAAGGCTACAGAAAAACAAACTCTTGCTCTTCTGATGGTTAAGCACTGCAAATGATCATTATACTAGAGATCAAAAGAAAAATTATTTGTTGGCTGTTACTTGATCTCTGGTAATAACACTATTATTTTCAGACCTCCATGCTAAAAGCTAAAGTACAAGCAAAAATCTTTGTGCTAGGCTGTGGCTTCAAGAGAACTCGCCCACTTGAAATTAAGCATCTGTGCAAAGGTTGAGTGTGGTCTTAACATGTGTGGATAGTGCCAAAGTGAGTAATTGTGTTGTTCTTTTCCAGCGGATTTTGGAGACTATAATCAGTTTGAATCTCATGACTTCCTCCGAGAATATGTCTTGTTTCCTATGGTGAGTTCCTTATCCCTCTCTTTTGTGGTCTTTTGTGAATAATTTCTCCATGACTCAGAGATGGCTTTGTTGATAACAGAGTAAAAACACCAGCGCTGGACTAGTGGAAGCAAAATTTGCTCCCCAAAACTTGATTGCAGCTGAGTGATTCTATGCTGTGGAATGTCAGCCCATTTTCAGTTCCTGTTGAGCCTCCACTAGGAATAGGTGTCAACAAAAGAAACTTACGTCTTTGAATCAAAAAAGAATTTGCATCTATTTTAAAAGGTATATATTAGCACCACTGTGATGTTAGCAACATGACATATCAAGGGGATACAAGGGCTGCTGCTGTAGTAAATGTTGTGTCACGGGACAAGCCATGCAGCCATTTCTGAAGAGAATGTGAATTTACATCAGCTGACTGTTGCACTGAAGTGAAGCCTGAATCAAGTCTTCTCCAAATGTTCTCCAGGGACTGTGCTCTAAATTTGGTTTACATTTGGAAACTAGGAAAGGAATTTAGATCGCTAATGATGTTGGAAATTTGGTGACAAATGCCGAGCATTTGCAGTCTGGGACATTGAGCTTCTCTGGGAGGATGAATAAGAGAAGAAGAAAACCAAAACAAATGACTGTTGAAGCTAAGGCTGGCTTTGTCTTAGATGAATAAGTCCATCAGCATGAATATTTAGTGTAAGCTTCATAAATATAAAAGATCATGGAATTATTTCTAACTGGAAAAAATATTTGGAAGCAGGGTGTAGCTGCCTGGAAGTTAAGGCATCTGGTTTCCCTCTGCAATTAGTGGAGTGGTAGAGGGAGAATGATTCATCTCACTGTAATTTGAAGGCTTGAGAAGCATTTCATCCCACTTACCCATGCTCTTTTGCAGGAGTTGCAGTGGACAGTTTGTTCTTAAATCCAAAAAGGTGACATCTGTATTGTGTCTTGACTGCAATTTTGAGCCACTAGGCAGTTCAAAACGACCTGAAAAAAATTGGAAGGAAGAAGGGAATGTACAGAGATTTGAATATGCTTTGCATGGAATATATGTGTAGAATGTGGCTTCAGTATTAACCTTTCACTAATAAACTTCTGTTATCCTCTCTAGTGGAGCAGAATTTCTTTGGTAAGCCATCTTATCTATTGATAAGTAATTGATGATCTTGTGTGTGGTTGATGGCTTATGAAGTCATGTATGATAGCCTAAATGGGAACGAAGATGGCTGAAAATGTATACGGAGAAAAGTGTTGTTGTCAGGGTGTCACTTCGTAAATGAACTTCTGCAAAGTTCTTTCAATACAAAAAGAATGAATTGGAGTGGTTTGGGTGGGAAGGGACCTTAAGGATCATCTAGTTTCAACACCCCTGCCATGGGGAGGGACACTTTCCACTAGACCAGGTTGCTCAGTGCTCCATCCAACCTGGCCTTGAACACTGCCAGGGATACACTGGTACTATTTTTTGTTCAGAAAAAAAATTAGGGGAGGTTTTAGGTCTCTAGATGAGCTTCCAGGTGGTTAATTTC
>NW_008237239.1:14485470-14489372 GCF_000691975.1 Corvus brachyrhynchos | reverse complement strand
GATTTACTTGGTGGGCCCATCTCTTAAAAACTCTGTTTTTGTGTCAGCTGCCTGCATGGTGGTGTGGTCAGCTCTCTTCTGTTTTGCATGTTTACCATCCCCTTGTGGTATCTTGCCTTCCATCCATGCTACTATTGCTAAATTTAAGAAGATCAGCAGGGTGTCTGCTTCCTACACCTTCAGAAGCCTACTCTTAAATCAACTGTTTCTCTAGACATTTCTTTAACTACTTCTCTCTGTTCTTCTGGGGAGGATGGATAACATAATAGTAAATATTTCACTACAAATTCAGTAACAGTGGCTAAATGCTGCAGATACAAACTAGTCCCTAAGCAAGCTGAAAGATTTGAGTGAATTTGGGGCATAGAAAAAGCCTCCACTGAGAAAGTTGCTGTAAATTCATTAGTGAAGCGAGCTTTTGGATGAGGGAGGGGCAGCTGCGTTTGTGCTGTTTCATCTTGTGAGGCTACAATGTGTGTCAAATGGCATTTCTTCAGCAGTGAAAAGAACAAAGTTATGTACACAGTACACCCCACAGGTGTGTGGCTGTGCATAGGCATGTACCATGCCATTTTTCATTAGCACACTACCACTTTCACATTTTTTTGTGGCAGAAGCAAATATCAGAGGGGAGGGCCCCATTGAGCAAGAAGCAGTGTATTTAAGTACATTACATGCAGCCTTAAGGCTTTCTTAAATAGAAGTAAGAACTTTGAGGTTTTGCAAGAAAGTTTTTCAGCTTCCTTTTTTTGGCCTTGAATTTATGAGCAGACTTCCTTTATTAACTTGCTCCCAATTATTTCAGAATTGTTTCTACTGCACCTTATTAAATTTGCAGAGTACAAAAATTTCTGCTCAGGAATGTGTTGCAAGCATAAAGTAGGTTTTAATGCCTATTTGCAGAGGTAGCAAAACTTTCAATCCCTTTAACGTGAGGAAGGAGGAACCTGTATGCTGCAGAGCAAAAAATATTAATGAATTCATTTTCCATGGTCTCTGTATTATTTTGGACTGTTTTTAAAAGGTATATATTAATTTGTAGATTTCCAAGTTTTTAGAGATTTGTTCAGTACCTATCCAGGAAAAAGTCCTTTATCTGTGCCCTGTACTCTGTTCTCTATTTTGGAATAATAAGGACCTTACCCCTATTTTTAACAGAATTGCTTTACCCTCCCAAAAATGTTAAAAAAAAAAAAAATCAGAGTTTTATGTTCTTCTTGCACATTTTCAGCATCCCATGCTCTGAATTTTCAATGTGGTCAGTGATAGGTTCTCTCTTGGTAACTACCTAGAAGAGTGTGAACAGTAAAGTCTTGAAACATCTGTTCTCATAATTTCTGCCTGCCATTTTATTCTCTCTCTCTCTTTGGTTGACTAGTTTTTGATGCTGCTTCCTGTTCTTACAGGATTGGACCCAGGACGAAGCTGTCCTGGAGGAGCTGACTCAAAAGGTTGCTCAGGAGCACCGAACTCACAGGTGAGCTTGACATGATAAAGTTTGTACTGTTTTTTAAAATTTTTTGTCATTGTTCTAGTACTTCCCTGCCTCCCCCTGCATTCCTGGCAGTGTTTAACTAGCTTATCTTCATGTTACTATTATGCTTTGTGTCACTGGATTTTTAATTAGTCTATCACAAAAGATTATCTGCCTCTTGTAAACACAAACTGGCTGAGGAGCTTAATCCTAAATAAACGAGCATTTACACCCTTAGGTTTAATGAGCATGTGTAACACTACTTGTGCTATGCAGTAGACTCCTTTCTCTTTTTGATTTCATTTAATTCCTGATGGCAAAAGACACTGTGACTTGATTGGTGGCGATCCAAGGGCCTCTTTCAAGAGGAGTGGGATACAAATGCTCTCAGTGTAATGGAAATGCAAATAACAGGAATTGGGTTTTAAGTCTCATGGAGAAGACACAGTATAGTGTTACTAGTTAATGAGCTAGGAGTGTGTGCATTAGTGCCTCAGTAAAAAAACCTTCTTTGTGAGCAGGCTTCTTTCATGTTGTCCGGTGCTTCAGTGGTGGAAGTGTTCAAACCTCTAGAGTGCAGTTATGGGAAAAATGGCAGTGCCCACATGTCATATGCAATAGGAATATTATGTGAAGGATGCTGCATTCCCCATTACATGAGAGAAAGTGGTTGTGAAAGGACAAATATCAGTCTCTGAGTCTAAGGCCATTCTCAGTTTTGAGTTTCAATGCAAGCCTGGGCCTTTGATGCAGCCAAAGGAATAGCTTCCAAGCCGGCCATGAACAGGCCTGGTTCTGTTCTCTCCCTGCCATGGGCTGCTTGTGTGATCTTGGTTAACTCACAGACTTGAAAGGAAAGATTTCCCACCTGCTGTGCTCTATAGTGCTATTTCTGCAGCACAAAGGGCAAATACTTCCCCTCACTTCAGCAGGTAGATCGTATTCCACCTCCCATCTCCCAGATATTTATCTGGTTCTTATATTTCTGTTTGTAAGCTGTGGTAAGGAGGAGCAAAGAAGAGAAAAATTGTTAGTGGCCTTCTTTTGGAGCAACCTGCAATCTATTCTGACCTACTTTTGAGAATTGAAATCTGTTTGAATTCCTGAGCTGTGACAGGAGCGTGTGTAGACACGTGTGTAAAAGTTTTCAGCTGGTTTGTTCTCTTTTATGAAAGAGAATCTGTTCAGCTTTTGGGTTTAGTGGCTGTATTTTTGAACAGCCAACTTGAAAACTTTTAAGTTTTTTTAAGAAACTCCAGTGGCCTTGTATAATATTCAGGCAGATTAGCACCCCTATGGTTCAAGTTGTCCATCCAAAACTGTCCACAACCTGATGGTTTCATAAAGCCTAGAGAAGATTTGATGTGTGCTGAAGAAGCTGAGTAATGTGATCAGTTCAGTTTGTTCCTCCTGTAATTTGAACTGGTCTTTGTACCTTACCTTAGTGACATTTAGTAAAATTTGCCCCCTTGCTGATTATGATCCTAATGTTGAAAGTTAGTTTTATGTTGTGCATTTCTAGGCAGCGTCTCCAAAGTGTCTTCTCAAGTGGTTTGTGAAACTCCCATTTTTTTTGCTAGTATTTGTGTGTGTAATATTGAACTATTTGCTGCCTTTTGTTAATCTAATTGCAGTGGCATTACAGCAGCAGAGGCTGAGCTAATGTACATCAATGAAGTGGAACGTCTGGATGGATTTGGGCAGGAAATTTTCCCTGTGAAGGTATGTTAGTGTATATTATAAAGGAACCTCTGAATCAAATGATGCAGAACTCTGCAGCAGCCTTTGGACTGCGTGCAAGTTGTGTTTGTCCAAAAGAGACAGGACTTGTTTAACTGCTCCAGAGGGTGAAATGACTGCTAGTAGCTTGAATGGACATTGCAGCATGAGGGTTTCATAGGCCTGTAGTGCTACTTCTCTTCCATGAAAATCTTCCTCACAGAAGAGGTTGCTCTGTGCTAGGGCCTGCTCTCTTGGGAATCAGAGATGCTCCTTGCTTTTCTTTCATGTGCTGTCTATGGGAAAGTGACCAGGGCAAATGAATCTCAGCTCTGGTCATCTTCAACAGGATAGGAAAAGGAGACCTTTTCATGTCTAAGTTGCTACTTACCAAGCACTAACTTCACTTTTCCTTAGTTTCTTATATGTGCACACAGGTCCTCCCCACATTTTTAATAAGGGGGAATTTCAGGGATTATTTTGCATTTGCAGTCACTTTCCCTTCAATGGAAGTCCCATTCTGCCATGGATTGTCTGGATGTGTGGCCTTATGGAGCACATGCTGCCATGATAAAGTTGTGCTGAGAAACCGAAAACTGCTGTTCCCAATGGATGACCCATTTCCCTTTACTAACCTACCCAGCCACCCTGAGTAGGGATTGTGAGTGGTTTTACTGCTAGTTAAAGATAACTTGGAATTTAAAAACAA
>NW_008237239.1:14473253-14485433 GCF_000691975.1 Corvus brachyrhynchos | reverse complement strand
TTTGGTGCCAATCTCAGAATTGGCCTGGAGGGGAGGAGCTGAATGGCAAAAAACTTTCAACCCACCAAACAAAATTCTGGAATGTTTATTGCCAATGAAGGAAATGAAAGCTTTCCTCAAATTAATTTGGAATAATGCTGAATACTACCGCAAAAGATTTCTGTGTTGGAAGTGTCCTTAGATACTACTGCATGTGTCAGTAAGGTCAGTATGAACAGTGGACTGGGTGCTCTGCAAAATGGCAGGAACGTGTCAGCCTTGCATCAAAGAGCAGCATGCTGGCCTTGGAGACAAACAGAACTGCATTCAAAGGGAAAAAGGAAAGATTTCTCTTTTTGTCCTGGTAGAAAGTGTTATTAGAAGTATGTGTCTTTCTTTCCATACAGATATTTGTATGTATACATGCACACATGTAGATATATGTATTTGTATGTATAAAAATACATACATTTTCCCCCCCACATTCCCAATCTTTTTGCTTTGTAAAACTCCCCCTGGCACAAGGCAGAAGAGTGTGTTGTCCTCTCATCAGACTAAACTGCTGATTCTCTGCTGGCTTGTGGATGAATTGTCATCCATGGTTTGTTTGCAAAAGACCTGGCACTCAGTACTTAAACAGGTGCAGATACTCCATCGTTGCCTTCTGAGGATCAAGCACGGCAAGGCCAGGAGAACAGCTCTGATCTGGTCTATTAAAATGCAGGGGCACCTGATAGTTTCTTGTGCAGGCATAGTGCATTAACTGCCGTTCTTTCTAACCACACTCATGGTGTTAGCGTGACTTCTATTTGCCACTTTAAAGTGTGAATCAATTACTATATATGCAGCTGAGGGGGAACTGTTCTTGCTTGTTGATAAATGTAGAAAAACCTCTTTGTCAACAGTATTAAGCTTTTGTAGCCAAAAAAAAGGAAAGGGTTTCTCTTAAGAAAACTGATTTCAAAATGGATCAGTAGCATGTGGTTTTCAAACAGGAGCCTACAAGGAGACATGGGTAGGTGCAAAAACAGTAGGACTTCTTAGAGTCCACTGTTTTTGCATTGTTTTTATGTGGTATGTGCAGTTGAATATTTAACCCAACAATTGAAAATCAATGGAGGATGTATCTGCATAGAGATGGAAGTACTTTTTGAGGTGACATGCTGTGAACTTCTACACAGAGTACTTAAAGGAGGAAGTGTGAAGGGTAGAGCTTTTGAGAGGGATTCCATCTCCAGGTGTGGTGTTCTGAAATCTCTACATGTTTTAACAGATGTCTGGAGAAATACCATGACTGTGAAAGAGAACTATTGCTTTTGGTATTCTTATGGGCTCTAGATAGCTGTAATCACAAAGAGAGGGGATGTGTGGGGTCTTATACAATGAATGCCAGTTTGTGGTCTGCGTGGTGTTTGAGAGAGGAGAACTTTGAGCTCGTTTAGCCTTCTTCTGTTCTCACTAATCAGCACAATGAATCCCCTTAAATGCTAACTGCTCTGAAGTAATGAAAATCAGAGTCCAGTCAAGCAGTATAATATAGGTTAGTCCTGCATCCACACTGAAGGGCTTCTCTTTGGTACTTCAGCCTGCATTCCTATACACATATTGGCCAGTTTCTTTATTAATTTAAATTTATTATCCTTTCTCTGCAGGATAACCATGGAAATGACATACACCTTGGTATTTTCTTCATGGGCATCTTCATAAAAAACAGAATTGGAAGGACGACTGTGATTTATAGGTAAAAATGATGGTGTTTTGTATTTAAAGTGAGTTTCTTTCCAGAGCTCTATGTGTGGGACTTTTTCCTCACTTACATGTGTGACTGTAGTAGTGCCAATCCTCTTAACTAAGGAGTAGTAACCTTGCTGTTCTCAGGATTGGTCTCTTGGCCCAAAGAGATTAGCTAAAGAATAATTTCTGATGTCTGTGAATGGGTTGGATGGCAAGAAAGTTGTAGTAGCCTGTCATATATCTTGTTCTAGGTTACAAGGCTTTGATCTCTTTTCTTTTCTTGTCTTTATGTCTTCTTCTTTGATGCTGCTGAGTACAAATCTGGTAAACCTCATGGTTGGCAGCCTGAGAGCTCAACACTTCTGAAAATCTGGTTGCCGTATTTAGGTGCCCCACTAAAAAAAAGTTGAACTTTCTCATTCCATGATTTTGAAAATCATGGCTGTGTCACTCTATTGTTTCTTCCACTGTTTATTTTGGTTAATAATAATGACTTATCCATTAACTTTCTTTTGTGGGTTTTTTCTGCATGAAAATGTTGCTAGAAATCTCCATGATTCCAGGGAGGACAGTTTCACTCTTCTTTTCTACTATTCTAGTGGGTATTTTTATTACTGTTGCTGTTTACTTGAAGTGGATTTTTACTAGTCCCTGTGATTAGAGCAGGAATTTTGTGCAGCCCAAAAGTTGTGTTTTTCAAGGTGCATTGGTTGGTTTTCAGTCAGTAGCTAAGGCTTATATCAGACTGAAGCTGGAATTTTTGGGGGGGGCATTGCCTTAAAAGGGCTTTCATTAGTCAGCTTAAAAAATGTTAGTGCTCCCTTTTCCACATAGCTGATGTTTTGCATGTGTAATTTTGAGAAGAAACGAGATAATCCTTTAATTGGGCCCAGTGACAACAACAAGAAGTTTCTTTACATGTAGAAATGAGAGTTGATGCTGGGATTCTTACTATTTGGAAATATGCACTGCACGCATCCTGCCATGACATGAAGAGGAATGCATGCTGCAAACAGAACAAACAAGTCCTTTCCATCCCCTTGGATTGCATGCAATGTACGCAAATGTCTGTCAGCTATTTGTAAGAAGATTATAACTCAGATCTTGGGCAACCTGACAATTACTTGGGGGGAAAAAAAAAATTGCAAACATAAAGCCAGAGTATTAACATGGTATGCACAGCCTACATAACCCTGTTGTCAAGTTAACCTTCTTTAGGAAGAGTTGGCACTGAATGAAAGGTGGAAACAGCATTTGGGGAGGAATGGCACTTAAAATAATTCTGTTGCATATGGCTAAAATCAATCAGTTCCAAAATGCCACAGTTCAGTAAAATGTTTATCATTGATGTGTTTTCAATGTGTCCTGTATTGTGAGTCATCAACTTTGCGTTTTTAAAGAACGCTTTTAACTCTCCTGCTTTGGGTAAAGAAATGAATATCCTTTCACTTTTAATCAGAACATGACTTCCTGACCATATTTCTTCACCAAAAACTACTGAAATGCTTTCCCATAAAATGAGACTGATGTTGACTAAGGGATTCTTACTGTGTTTGTGAAATGTTCGAATGTATGTGTTGGCAAACTCTAATGCATTTTTTTCACTCTGCAGGTGGAATGACATTGGGAATATCGCTCATAACAAGTCTTCAATTGTTCTAGAGTTGATCAACAAAGAAGAGAATGTACTCTTTCACACAGTAAGAAAAAGATCTGATCAGTGTCATCAAGAAAGCTACTTATGTAAAAATAAACCTTTAAAATTCCACTTTTCTCAAAGAGGCTCACTTGCATAACACCACCCCCCTCACAGTTCATGCTGTACTTTATGCAGAAAGTGAAATTAACTTCATTTAGGTACTGATTTCTGTATTTTCTTCCAAGCATCCTGAATTATGCTATGCTGGGAAGTCTGCAAAAAACTGAAGTGCTTTTTGATGGCATAAATACAGCAGCATAAGTAGAAATAGGGCATGAGCTACCGTGTGTGCATATACTGGAACTTACAAGGCTGTGGTGCTGTTGTGTGCTGTTTAAAATCACTCCACATCTCTCTGAACCAAGACCAGTATAGAAACTGGACCAGCAAGCTTGAGCCATTTTTTTTGTTGCTGTCCCCCTCTACTGTGCCTTAGCAGTGAAATGACAGTGTGTAAATGCACACCACTGGGTTTCAGTAATCCTATGCCTTGAATGCTCTTGAGACCACTAGATGTGTTCTTGGGAGCCAGATTCGGATTTTTAGAAAAACTTCTTTGTCACTTCTTGGTAAGAATAACAAATTAAATAATTTATTTTCTTTTTTTTTTCTCATTTTTAAAGGATGATCTTGAAAATGCCAAATATATTTCACGTCTGTTTGCATCAAGACACAAGTTTTACAAACAGAACAAAATCTGCACAGAGTGAGTACTCTTGCTTCACAGTTGTTTTCTGGCACCTTGCTTTGGAATTGCTCTGAGTTTTGGCATGTCTGGTTTCATTTAAATTTGGGGGTTTTTTTGGTTTTTTTTCCTAGTCACGTTTGTCAGTTATTCTTTTCCCCTTTCCCATTTTTTTCTGTTTTGTTTTAACCAACAGCAAGAACAGACGGTTGAGAATGAAATTTCATTCTGAGCCTTGTGAGCTTTGGTGGTCTGCAAGCAGCCAAATCCTACAGAGAGTCTTGAATCAAAGGCCTTGGTGTCTGCTGTTGATAGCCCAGAGTGTCAGTACAAACTGAAGTGAAGGGTGACGTTATCATGTCAAAGTGTGAGCTGTTGTAGCAAATGCACTGCCCATCCAGCAGCTAAGGGCACTGTAAAGTGCAGGTTGTCATCTTCTAGTTTGGGCAGCATAAATTGTCTGCCTCTTACGTGTGCTGAACAAGGGAGGACACCTGGGTGCGTTAATCTGCATAGCTGTACTGCCACAGTGCAGCAGAGATTGTAAATCTAAACCTGAAGTCTCCTTTGGGGTCTGGTTTGAGCACTTTCTTAGAAACTGGCCTTGAGCTAGTCCTCTCACACAGGTGGATTCCTTCTAACTGAAGGAGGAATTCATTCGACTTTAGCTTTAATTCAAAAGTCTGTTGGTTAGCTGAGATATTTCATTTACACTAGCACACATTTTCAGATTGAGATAAATTTGGCTTTCAAAAGGTTAGAGTTTTGAGAAATTTTCATGGTGTGCTGGGTGTGTATAGCAGAGAACATTAAATTCTTGCAAAACTTACCATGAAGAAGTCTCATCTCTATCAACAACTCTAGTTAGAGCTGGACATCCCATCTGTTCAGCTAGGTAATGCCATCTGTTGGAAAATAAAGCCAAAATGATGAGGGGAAGATTGGAAGGTCTTTCACGTGTGCACACGTTGTATTAACATATGGTGAGTTAGAGCATAGGAGAGTCCAGTGAGGTGAAATGCTTTGAGTGATCTCTTCACTTACACAAAAGAGGTGTTGATTAGATTTTACATGGCACTTAGAGTTCTTGGGAGTTGAGCGGAGAAAAGACATTTCTTAGCACCATATAATGGATTTCAAATGTCCAATGCTAAATTCAGTTGTAATGGTTCCAGAGGGATTGAATTCAAAGGGAGCTCCTCACTGTTTCCCCTGTGACAGTCAAGAAAGAAAACAAAATACCATAGTGTCTCAACTTGGGATATTTCCCCCTTTGAAGCTGTGTGATGGGGTCAACAGAGAGGACTTTCTGTTACCAATCATAATCCAGACTGCAGAAACAATAGCTTTTGATCATGTTTCTTCCTAAACACTGAACCATAAGTATGTGGGTCCCATGAATGGGGTGTATAAAGCAGTTTCATAGGCAACTTGCAAATATTTGGGCTAATAAAGGTAGGGAATGTCATGAAGTCAAAGAGTGAAATAACAAGTTTAAATATATTTTTGTCATTAGAACTGCTCCCCTTACCACAGTCTCATGTGGTATAATCTTGTGTGCTAGAGCCACAGATACTGATGACAGCATATGCCAGTGCGTGTTTTCTAGCCAAATAATTTTCTTGCCCTCTGTGTTAAAATGATAGTTGTTTGTTTTCCTGCGTGCCTTTCCTCTAATCGCACATAACATCATTCACCAGATCAGAAACTGTAAGAGGACAAATTCCACCTTTCCTCTCTTCACGTAAGCACTATATTTCTACCTCCTTCAACTTGTTTCTTTCCCTTCCTCGTATTTTTTTTTCCTCCTACATCCCTTATTCCTTCCACTGCACCTGGCTGCTCTAACATGGTATGTGGCTCTCCTAGTATTGTCTAACCAGTTGGTTTTTTCCTTTTCTTCCTGATCTGTGTGCATTGCTTTGGAGTGATTGCTGTCAATTTCATAAAATTGTCCTTCTTTTAATGTTCACATTACGTCACCTGAGACTGTACCTGTGTGCCATGTTCAGTTTTTTTACTTATGAGACTTAATTCATTTTAAACCAGAATTTTTCTTTCTTGTGTTTCCAAGTAAGCCAAATAGGATAATGAACAAAAGGCATGTATAGTTTGGAATGGGAATACTTATTTAAAGGATTTAAAGGAGAACCTGAGTTAATTTCATTTATTCATATATCCGAAGATCTCAGTAATGAGTAATACAAACAGATTCTTCATGTCTTCTTTTTCCCATTCATTCTTGACTCAGAATTGAGATATCGTAGTTTCTGTCATTTCTCTTTTTCCTCCACAGACAATCAAATTCTCCTCCCCCTATCCGACGACGGCCAACCTGGAGTAGGTCATCTTTGGTACGTGCCACAGTGAGGTCTTTAAGAATATCTATACCATTTCTAATGGGATGAGGCGTTGTGTAAGATGAACCACTTTCTAAATTTCAAATAAGCCCATTAACTCATTTCTTGAAGGCAGTATCATTGGAATGAGTTTCAAGGGTGTTACTGCCCGGATTGATTAGTTTAACTGGATAATATCGCCACTGAGTAGTAAAAATTACAGTCTTCAAGGCATTATATTTTTATTTGCCCTGGAGAAACTGGGCATCTTTTCTGCTGGATTGAGGTTATTTCAATATGTAGAGAAAATAATCCTCTAGAAAGAATTTGAAGTGTCTTGTGCTGTATGCATCAAAACCTAGTCATTACATAATGTTATGTTTCACATTTCTTCAATCCTCATGTTTTTGTTTAAAGACTGCTTACAATTTACCAGTTTCTTGGGTTAGGATCGTATTTTATGTGTGAAGTTACTGTTAATTTAAGTTAAACTGTTAGAATCAGTCAGGATTGTGATTCAGAGTTCTTCCTAAATTGTATTTATTTCCATTTAACTAATCTCCAGAAACACTATAAATCTGACAAAACTGGGTAATTTTTTCCTGAAAGATTTCCAAAAAAAGCCCCAACAATGTGTGAGGTCTTTTTTCCTTCCTTCAGTTCTAAAGAAACTCTTTTTGGATTAAATTTTAACATCTAGCATGTCAGTATTTTTTAATCTTATTTAACAGATTCTTAATTTCTGTAACAGTAGCACTGCTGGTTCCTTAGGCAGAGGGCAATATTATCTCTATGCAGGTTGCCAGTTTTCATGTGTGATATAGGTTAATACCTACTTTGTAGACCTTTCCAGAGTGGAAAGTCCATAACCCGATTGCTGCATGGCAGAATGCTGGTGTGGGCAAGTGTTTTCTTGACATTTCCCCACAGCATCATTACAGCTTGTGAAAGTGTTCCAAAATTAAGCTTAAGCAGGTAGTGATATTAGGACAGCTTTATCTCTGCAGATTCCGACAGAGATTATTTTCCTGTGTATGTGTTTACAGTCCGTTAGATCTAAAAGTTGCACTCTGTGTTTCCCAGCCACTGGCAGGAAAGCTGCTGTAGCTGCCTCCAGATTTCTTTGTCTTTCCATTCGTAGCTTGTTTCTGAGGTGTCAGGATGCGGTACGCAGGCTGTGTATCACATTTTCTGAGAGGCATATTTACAGTATTTTTGGTATCTATGAGTTTGATCCCTGGAAATGACTATGAAAAACTGAAGGTGAAGAAATGAACTGCACTTTGCATTTTGATGCTAGGGCCTCTGTTATATCACGAGGGGAAAAAGTCTTTTCTATATTATATATGAAAAATGGAGATCTGCTCTTTCAAAAGAAAAAAACAAATCCTGCTGCCACTTTGTTTTGAACATAAGCATGCAACGAGTTTTAAAACCCCAAAGTCTCAGGCAGATCAAGAGGAAGAATGCAGGGTCATCAATTGAAAAGTGCACTGGGCTGCTGGCTGCTCACGGTGAACTTTCAGCTGCCTTTTTCATAATTGTTCTGTGAACTTGTTGGAACAGTTCTCTTTGGAAGGAAAAAAAAAAGCAGCCCTCCTGACTGTTGTCTGCACTGCACATACCTTCATACACCTACCTATTCATTTGTCTTGTTTAGTAATAAATCAGTTGGCAGGAATGGGAAGTGAAGTGGAATCTTTGGGGTGAGGCTCTGCCACTTCACTAGGGATCATGTTCTTTACTTTCAGATCGAGACCCTTTATATGGTTTTGGCATGGTTTCTGCTGTCTCTTTCTCCTGTCAGACCACCCAGCAATGTTGGTTTTCCAGAAAAGCCCCCTCAGTGTAGGAGATCTTAATATAATGGTATGTTTAATTACCTGACTTTTAAAAAAATCCAAGTGCTCGTTAATTTGGATATTGTTGTTCTGCAGACCTCAGGGTTCTCTTTTGTCAAAAGAGGCAGATGGGCCTTAAAAAGAAAAATTCCAAATTTCTTGCAGATACCTTTCATAACATCTATCACAAAGGAAACTGTCTGCTCCAGATGTATACACATTCATAGTAGAAGTCAATTCTCTTTCCTTGCACTTTTCCTCTGCCCTCCATTTGTTAGGTTTTCCAGCATCTTGGTTAGTTCCAGCCTCAGCTCCTCCTAAGGTTGTCAACAGCAGTCTCCTTGGCCCAGGTTGTTCAGTGAGCTAGGGTTTTACACCTTTGGAAGTAATTCTTGTAGCAGAAATACTTGTTGTTGTTTTCCAGCTCTGGCTTAACACAGCTATTTTGTATGCAAGAATTCATACTGAGTATCTTTGATTCTCATTCCTTCTCATAGGAATATTCCTTTACATAGAAAATGTAAATCTTGCTTCTTTCCCACCCCCTCTTCACTAGCAAACTTGCATGGTGCTCATTTGGTGCGTGTGCACACAAAGGCAGATTATGTGGGGTTTTTTGCCTTGGGCATCCACAGTATTCCTTAATAGTTTGAACTACTTGAATCAGCCTGGAGGAAAAGTCCTTATTCTGCTGTTAAGGAAGACACATTCATGAGACAGGAGTGTCTTCCTTGTCCTTCTGCTTACTTCATGTATTGAAATATGTTTTCATAAACTTTGCTCAGTGACACCAGACAGGACATTGCAGTGCAGGTGGCAAAGTAGAATTGCAAAACAGGTCAGTTTACCAAGGGACAAAGCTGGGGAATATGGCATCAGCTCTGATTTATTCTTCCTGAAATGATCCTGCTGATTTCATGCTGAATTGCCCCCTCTGAGACTTGTGTTAAAAAAATTTGTTTCAGTGCAGATTATTGGAGTAAACTCGAATTTATTATCTAAGGAATTCAATGTTCATGTAATTTACAGAGTTATTTTAAGCCTATTGCTTGTGTAACAGTGTCCTAAGTCCTTGAATTTGTTCCATCTCTGCTTTTGTCCCGATTAGGTGTCTGTTTTGTTTGGATTTAATTCTTCAAGGGCAAGGGCTTTTAATGAAAATGTGAAGAATTTTAAAAGAGCTGAAATTGTGGATGTTGTTTTCTGAAGTGGTTGAGCTTAAAGGAGTCTTAACTGGTCAGCTTTGGGCTCTGTAACAAAATTTAGCAAGCAATTTACAAAAAGTTATTCTCTGTTCCATAAGGAACTGCCAAGACGTGTCTTTGGCTGGGTAAGAAAGAGCAGTATTCAGTGGAAAGGCCATAGAACCATTTTCCTGTTTCAGTTGCAAAAATTGTAGCAAATGAAGTTCTAATACATTTTTTTTTCCCCTTGTTCTTTTATTTCAGCCAAGACAACATCCTTTTATACTGCCTCCTATGCATGTCCAATGTGGAGAACACTACACTGAAACACATAATTCACAAGGTACTTAGAGCATATATTTTGCCTTTAATGTACTTCGATTTTATGTGTATTCAAAGCAGCTCCTAAGCTTTGTGTCTAGATTTATAATGCCATCATGGTCAAATGGGAGCTGCTGCTGCAGGAGAACTAGCAGTTTTATAGTTAATGTTGCAGTAAGTCTTCTGTTTCAAGTCCAATTTCAGTTTTCAAATTTCCTTAAAATATCTGTGTATGATTATATGGACCTTAAACTTGGTATTCCAGTTCAGTGAGCTGAAAAAATAATTTCTAAAGGGAGTATGATGGCTGTACTCAAAGGCAGTGCCAGCTGGGGCCAGGGAGAGAAACCGAGTGAGGAAAAAGGAGACAGCAAAAAGCTTTTATTGTAGGAGAAATCATAATGTTCCGTCCATGAAACTGTATCTGTAGACAATCTTTTCTGCTGATTTTTCACCACCATCTGCCTGTGTTGTTAGCCTTATGGACACAAGGAGGGTTAACTATTTTTACGCCCATGTTTGACAAATAAATTCTTTAAGAGGTTGTGCCAGGTTACTTTGATCAAGTCTGGGAATGGAGCCCAGCTCCTAAACACCTTCAGTCTCACACCCTTAACCACCCCACCTTTTGGAATACACATAGCCAGGTCTGTTAGGCTGTTCTTTGCAGTTCATGAGAGGTACAGCTGAAGTGCTCTCACGAGCAGAGGAACTCTCAGTCACACCTGTTAGTGTTTTCAGGTTGTGGGATCTGACTATTTTTAAGGTAGAATTTGATAGGTTTTGAAGGAGCCATTCAGTAGAGTTCCTTGCATACAGTAGATGTGACTTAGTGGCTACTACTGGTTTATTGTGAAGGTGAGGCTGTGAAGGATATTCTCAATTTTAGAAGAATTGTCAAGTTCCCTTAGGTTTACAACACACTTTTCTATATTTTCAAAGAACTAGCTGATTTCTGAGTTTGGGGAACTGTTACTTTTTTCTTACAAGATTTTCAGCAGAGAGAGTCTTGCATTAAAGTTGTGACCCAGGGATATGATCTTTACTGTCTTGATTTCAGCAAAGATATGCTTTGCTGAAGTATTTAACATTCTATAGTGCATCTGTAGGGTGGTTTGTTATTTGGGGTTTTTTTTTCTTTTTTTTTCCCTGAGCTTTGATCACCCAGCTGTGTCATACTTCAGATCCTCAAAACTGTTGATTGGTCTAAAGTAGGATTTCCAATTTCACAGTCCTCTGCTACTATGAATCTCAGACAGCTGTGTATCAACAGAAGAGACAAGAGAATTTTTCAGGTTAACTGTATGCTCGCAGCGCTGGAGTTTTAAGGTGTCAGCAGCAGTCAACCCTTCCATGATGCTGAGGGAGGAGATGCCCCTTTATTCTTCCCTGCCACCTCAGGCAAAAACACTTCCTCTCTTTCCTCTTTCGTGTTTCCCACAAGGATCTGAACTGCTACCATATTTTGCTAAGTGTTGGGAGTGTTTATGTTAGTAGCTTTGCTTTAGTTCTATTTCAGTGGCTCAAGGATGCTCCCAAGACCGAATGTTCCCTGCACTTGTGCACTAAGCTGGCTCTGTACTCACTGCTGCAGACTGCATTTGAAGTTTTGTTAACAATGGATGAGTCCTTGTGGGTTAAAATTGTCAACATTTCTCTCTCTGCTCTACACAGATAGCATTTTCCATGGAAATGAAGAAACTTTCTACTGTAGGTCTCAGACCAGTTTGGATAGGTGTCCAATGGACTTCAGCTACTTGAATGGTAATGGACCCAATGGGAGTGTATGCAGTGCCCACAGCATGAACTCTCTCAATCGCTCACAGAACTTCATCCAGGCATCTCCAATGTCCTCAAATCTGAGCATCCCGGGAAGCGACATCATGAGAGCAGACTACATCCCCAGCCACAGACATAGTGCAATCATCGTCCCATCTTACAGGCCAACTCCAGATTATGAAACTGTCATGAGGCAAATGAAGAGAGGGGTGATCCAGATGGATAGCCAAAGTCAATCTTTGAGGAATCTCAATATTGGAAACACACATGCTTATAACCAGCCGGAAGACCTAGTTTACAGCCAGCCTGAGATTCGAGAGAGGCACCCTTACACGATCACCTACGGGCCCCAGGGGGGTGGCTATAACAAGCCTGTGGCCCCATCTGACCAAATGAACCCTAACAATGTTGCTCAGAATAAGACAGCAGCCAGTGCCATATCCCACACGGTCAGCACCCCAGAACTTGCCAACATGCAGCTGCAGAGCAGCCAGAGCTACAACACTGCCCACATGTTAAAGAACTATCTCTTCAGACCCCCGCCTCCATACCCACGCCCGCGTCCGGCCACCAGCACGCCCGACCTGGCCAGCCACCGGCACAAGTACGTCAGTGGCAG
>NW_008237239.1:14454923-14473148 GCF_000691975.1 Corvus brachyrhynchos | reverse complement strand
CCCCCCCGCCCCGCCCCCCCGGCCCAGCCACCGGCACAAGTACGTCAGTGGCAGCAGCCCTGACTTGGTCACTCGTAAGGTCCAGCTCTCGGTGAAAACCTTCCAGGAGGACAGCTCGCCGGTGGTGCGGCAGTCACTGCAGGAGGTCAGCGAGCCCCTCATGGCCGTGAAGCATCACGCGGCGGTGAACAAGCGCCACAGCCTGGAGGTCATCAGCAATATGGTGCGTGGGATAGAAGCCATGGCCTTAAAAACTTTGAACGCCCCTCTGCCACGCAGGAACACTTTGCGGGAGCAGGTGCAGCCGGAAGAGTCGGTTCAGATGGGGCACGAGGTTCAGCAAGTTCCTCATTACCACCACAAAAAGACATTTTCTGATGCCACAATGCTGATACACAGCAGTGAAAGCGAAGAGGAGGAAGAAACCCAAGAATCTGTGTCTCGGATAACAGCCCTCCATGAGAACATGGAGTACAGTGCTCAGCTGCAAGCTGCCTTGGCTAGAATACCAAATAAACCTCCTCCAGAGTATCCTGGGCCTCGTAAAAGTGTCAGCAACGGAGCACTGAGGCAGGACCACGTTAGCATTTCTGTGGCTGTAGCCAGGGCTAAGGCCATGAGGCCAGGGCCTTCCAAAGCCATCAGTGTCTCTCGAACTGATCAAGTGGCAATAAATGGGTCTTCCCTGGGGCCCTCTATCTCAGAGCCTGACCTCACCAGCGTGAAGGAGCGGGTCAAGAAAGAACCGGTCAAGGAAAGGCCCGTGTCGGAAATGTTTTCTATCGAGGACAGCATTATAGAAAGAGAGATCATGATGAGGGTAAGTGCCTTCCTCTGTTGCGGTGGCTTCTTGGAAATTAGTAATCACACAGGTCAACTTCCGTATCAGAAAACTGTTGGGTCAGTAAGCTCTGGGGAACATGTGGGTGGGAAGCTGTGGATTTGCTTAAAGTTGGGAAATGTGATATTAAGTGCCACATACAATTTGGTTTTGTGGGCCTTCAAGGGGGCTGATCCCATGCACTGCTTGGGCTTGTCTGTTTCCTCAGCTGTGGCTCTTTGGCTGCTGGCCAGACCTGTGTCTGACCCGGTTGAGGATGCCACCACCCTGGCAGCAGTGCTGGCTGGAGGTAGGTGGCAGGGCATGCAGCCAGGGATGAGAAGGCTGATGTCAAAGCCCCCCTTGATGCCTGCTTCCCTTCAGGATTTGAGGGCAGGGCGAGTCTGGAATGTGTTTGCTGAGATGGGTGGGAGGTTGTGTTTTTGGCACTGATGTTTTATTCCTCCTTTGCAAGGATGTCACGTGAAGTATCACATAATAATGGCAACTCAGGATTTTTTGCAATCAATCTTTAATTCCGTTTCCTGCCTCTTTATGTAACATAGTTGTCTGAATAAAACCCTGGTAGCTCTAGAGTATGGATTGTTGGTTTTGCCAGTAACTGAGGAACCGGATATCTAAATAGAGAAGCAGCAGATGTAGAGGCTGTGTGGTTGAGCATCTGGATTGTTTATTTTTTTAAAAATGCACTCAAGTATGAGAAATAGGGTTCTGTTAAACTTGCAATGAATTTAAAATAAGAAGTATTTAAAGGCAATGACAGAAATATGAGGGGTGCTTATCACTTAGTGACCTACATATGTAGCTGCTCTAGTGCTGTGAGCAGTACAGATGCAGTCACAGAAACCAAAGTGTATGCTGTAGTTCTTGTTTTCAGCACTGAGGTCTGAAACAAAAACAATTCCTGAAACAAATTAATAAAGCACCTAAATGGTCCAAAGCAGAAAAGAGTTTGTACTGTACAAGATCAATAACTTGCTAGATTTAAATACTACTGTATATTCAAGAAATTTTCTAAACATTATTCTTGTCCATTGGGCATCCTTGTGCTGATGTAATTGTTAGCAATAAAGCCTGAGCTACTAAATTGCAACATGGAGACTGAATTTAGTCCTTGCCAACTCCTAAACTTTAAATTTAAATTAAAACTTTAATGTAAAATAGATACTTGACTATAAAACATAATTTTTCATTAATGAATAGACATAGCAATAAGCATGCATATGCTCTTTTGATCTTCTGAGGAAAGAAAAATTAGTGAAAAGCAGGAGCCTACAGGATTTTAGGATGGAAATGAAGGTGGGAAGAGATCTTAGATGTTTGAATATTCTTGCTCTGCAATAGCCATTCAGATCACTTTGGTCAAAAGGTCCCTTTTTCTGTTGTTGTTTTGAAAGTAAAGGGGTAGCCTTAGCATTAAGCTTTTAAGGTGGTTTCAGCCTAGGTCAGGAATCTTGACATGTGGGGACCTTCCTTTTGTCACAGAAATCAGGTGTTACATTAATGGTAATTTGGTGACCATGACCTGTTAAGCACAGACTTTCTTCTCTTTCACCTTTGAAGTAATAAAAATAACATTCCCAAACAAAGGAAAAATACTTGCATTTCCTGCTTTCTGGAAGTATAAAAAGAAGCCAGAGTGGTTTGGATGTTTGTTTTTTTGCTTAGTGCTCTGGAGGAACCCAGTGGTGAGGAAAAAGCTCACAAGCTTTTGAAAAATCAAGCCATTTACGTATGTCTGAGGGCATTCAGGTTCAGTAGTGTGTTTCTAGGAGCTGAGCTTGGCCCATCTGGTGACCACAGCTTCCATATGTGTGCTGAGAACCAGGCACCCCTTCTGCTTATCCCTCCTTCCAAATCCAGCAGAAAGAGCTGTTAAGGAAATGGAATAAAATATTCCTAATTTGGGTACTTCTGGAGATGCTCTGTCTTTTTTGATGCTTCAGCTCCCAGTGGCATAAGGAGGGGGCAGCAGGATGAATTTAAAATTCATGCTCTGGTTCTCCATACCATATTATGATTCATGAATATGATAAATAATATCCCTCCCTGGCTGCTGTTGCATTCAGTTTCTGGGACATGCAAGCTCAGTTTTTAGTGCAAAATATATCATGGGTGCTGTTTGAATCACCATAAAAGCTGAGTGCATCAGAAGACTCCTCATTTTAAGTATTACCATCACAGAAGAGAAACAATGGCCTGTGTTTTAGTGCTTGTTATAGATTGAAATTACTGCTTTTTAAAAGATGCCCCAGGTATCTTGGCTTTGGTAGTGCTACTTTAACGTAACAGGGTGATGCTTTCTGCGTCCTGCATTCAGAATAACGTCTGCAGGAGAATGCTTGAGACTGTATTAGTGGCGTGTAAACTGTGTTACGTGCTGGGATTGCTTCTTTGAAATTAAAATTCTGTGCTCATGTAGGAGCAGGCCTTTGAGGAATAACAGGAAGAATAGAGGTTGTATTTGAATTTACGATGCTAATGGTGATCATCTGCATTCCTTGGCCAGAGAGTTGCAGATTTTGGAGATTAAAAAAACATTCCAGCATTTTACTGGCATTATAAATAATCACACAGAGATGAAAACGTGCCTTTTCTTGCCAAAAGAATCTAGAAAAGCAGAAGATGGCAGGCCTGGAGGCCCAGAAGAGGCCCTTGATGTTGGCAGCACTGAACGGACTGTCAGTTGCTAGGGTTCCAGTGCCGGAGGACAGCCAGGATGAAGTTGCCAAGGTGCCAATGGATGAGAGGGTAAGATGGAGCCTCGTGAAATGTTGCTTGTTCCCTTTGTTCCCAGCAGCATGAAGTATCTAAAATACTCAAATTTGATTTAAAATGTGAAAAAATGTTCTCTTAAAAGTTTTCAGAGCCATTAATGCAAAAGGTCTGTGGCTAACACTGGTATGTCTTTGAATGGAGGCAAAGCATTAAATGTCTTGAACATTTACTGAAGTCAGTGAAAATGGAGGCTCTTCTCTGTTTCACCTGACTTTACAATGTCGTACAAGATCAATCTGTAAATCTAACACTTAGCACAGTTTTCACTTGGTCAGGCGAAGTTCTGCAGTGCTCACCCATAGATACTGTCTTTCATGTTCTGATACAGCTGAGGAGTTTGGTTAATGTCTCTAATGGGATTAAATTTAAAAAAAAGAAGTTGTTTGCCTCCTGATGTCTGCACACACGAGTGCGTGCGTGTATATGGAATTTCAGAAATTAAAAACAGTTGCTGCTCTTAAGATTTGAGAAGCAAATTTGCAAAGAATCTTTCTGGTTTTCTGGATAGAATTTTGCAACCTTGTGTTGTCTGATACTCAGGGAGCAGCACTTCACCTCCACCTGTCAGTATGTGGGGTTGTGTTCAACCACAGACATTGCATCCTTGTGAGTTAGGCAGTATTTTGAACATGTGGGCCCCATCACACTTCTTGCAGTACAATCTTCTTCCGGAAAAAAAAATTAAAATATCTATTATGTTGAAATTGTGTATTCGTACTCAAATTCTTACTGAACCAAGATTATTTAGCACAGGTTTGCTTTTTATGCTATCAGTCTTCAAAAATGTGGAGGTGGAATGTAAAACTGAAAAATTTGCCTGTGGTTTCATTTGGTAGAAATAAGTGTGTAATACTTCCTCAGATAACTGCAGAAGGAGTGAGTGAGAGAATGCTATGGCTGTGTATTGGAATTCAAAGAACGGATGGATGGGTCTAGTGGTAAATGTTCTTCCCAGAAGCATTAATGGGGTTGGTGTTCCTTTTTGTTAAATCCTAGTGCAAAATCTTCAAGAGGAAGCTGGAAGAGGGGATGGTGTTTACAGAGTATGAGCAGATTCCAAAGAAAAAGGCAGATGGGATCTTCACCACTGCTGCCCTGCCTGAAAACACGGAGCGCAACCGCATCAGAGAGGTCATTCCTTATGAGGAGAACCGAGTGGAGCTGGTGCCGACCAAAGAAAATAACACAGGCTACATCAATGCTTCACACATCAAGGTAAAAGCCTGCTTGAGTTTTGCTTGGCAAATGAAGGTGTGCTAAAGCTTTGTTTGCATTTCTGGCTGCACAGCAGCATTTTCCTTACCTTTGGAGCTTCTGAAAAGGTTTAGGATGCATCATTATACCTTTGTGTGTCACCATGGGCATCTCTGAAGTCCCCTATCGACTAACATGCATAAGTTGATTTAACTGCTGGAGACTGGGAAGTCATTTTAGAGAGGCATCCTGGCTTTTTTGTGCCTACCTCTGCCAGCTTGTTGTGGAATGGCTTTATTGGTTAGTGTAGGAAGAGGTGCCATGGTTATTAAACCTCATGAAAGTGCATTAGATCAGCCACAATACCTGCAGAGTGAGAAAGAAATTTTTTTAAGTATGGACTGACTTACTAATAAGATCCCTGCATCTCTGACTGGAAACTGCATTGAACTTCCATGTTTCAAGTCATATTTTTAACAAGAAACTTCAGATTTCATGTTAATTCAATATAGAAATAATTAAAGATATGATCTGACTGTATTTACAAGCATGGTCAGTTTCAACAGTGAACTATGCTCCAGTGACTGCAGATGTTTGTTTTTCTTTAAGCTTCCAGCAGTATTTGCAAAGTCCTCTGTTGGCTTTTACTGTACCCTGAGAGAAGTAACAGAAATTGCCTGCATCAGATGACAGATTCTGTTGTAAGAGAGGGTTGTCTGTGTTTTCTCATTGTCAAAATCCAAATTAAAACGAAATAATTCAAAAATAATTAATAAAACATCCTGTTAAATTAATATTTTCCTTGAGTAAAATCCTTTTAAAAGTTTAAAGACTCTTGGTGGCCTTGGCTGTGATTTACGGTATTAAATCCTGGTGGTCCAAAACAATTTCTGAACCAGGATCTGGGCAGTTTATCACTTTTCTGCATAGCCTGGTAGGAAGCAGATACTGAGTTTTAGCATAATCAGACATTGCTATGATGATGAATTTCTGAGCCCAGAATTTTCCACCTACAAATTAGGTGGAGGGGAAAAAAATAAAAAAGATATTCCTAAATGATGCCATTTTCCCTGGCTAATTTTGAGTCCACATTTTATCTTGTGTGTCGCTGTTGGACACAGACACATCTTGTGTCCATAGAGCACCCAGGAACAGGCAGCAGTGTTTTGATGCCTGACAGAGGGCCTTGGCAGGGTTTTCCTCCTGCACTCGGAGCAGCGCTTTCAGAAGCCAAGCAGATGTGCTTTTGCTTAGAAGGTGAAATTGCATCTGTGAAATTTACCTCAGCAGCACACTGTGTGTCTGTGTTCTCAGCCCAATATTTAATTTTTAATTTCCTGCAGTTAGGGCATTAGAATGCAGTAAACATTCCAGGCATCCTATTCCCTTCAGACTATTTATGGGCCTTTCATGTCATGTGCCAGGAGGCTGGATATTTGGACCAGAAGTCAGTAGACAAAGAAGACTCCTCTGTCATCCTGATAAGATCCATGCCTGGAGGATTCCAGCTCCCACTGCTTGGTCTGCAAGCACTGCAGTTTTACAATAATTCTCTGCTTATTTACCATGGATTGTTGCTGTTAGATGCAAGGATCATCATCTATACCAAAGAGAAAAATTGTAATTAAATTTATGGATTAAGCAAAAAGGTTCTTAAGAGCACTTCATCTGACTGTTTGGGCCAGGTCAGTATTGACTTAGAAAGCTCAGTAACACTGTACTAGCACTCATGGCTGCAGACCATCAGTCCAAGTGCAGGATGCTGTTTAGGGCTGAGAGTTTGTATTAATTCCCATCTAGTACAAGAACTTGAGAAGTCTGCCTGCTTTAGTCTTGCAGTTTTTAACCATCATTCAAAAACGAAAATGCTGCATAGTATGAAATAAAGAAAAGGAGCTGATGTACAGGGTTGAACCGTTTTCAGTGAAGTGAGAAACTTGTTGTCATACAAAAACTGTGTTATTTACAGGTGTAAAACCCCAAGCATCTCAGCTTAATAAACAGTTGTTTGACTAACAAGTAAATTGATTCTATTTCTGAAAATGTATTCAAAGACTTGTACCTCAAACACAGTGTATGGTTGAACCTGTCAGAGTTATTGATTGTTCCTTGTAGCGTTGTCTGCCAGTACGTTGATATTTATGGATGTGTCAGCATTTTTGTTGTAAATCATCTTCTCTGGGATTTATAACTTTGGGAGAAGTGGCTCTGGGCTAATAAACAGAATTAGGAGGCCTTAGCCTGAGAAGGAAAAATATTTCAACTTTCCAAAATAATTAGTTCATCTGGTTCTGCTGGTAAGCGTATTTTTGAAATGATATGTAGTAGTTCTAAAAGCACTTCGGCTTTTTACGTAAAATGTTAAAAAAAATTTTTTTGTAAGCCTTTTCTGATGTATAGCAAATTATGTGTCATAAAATTACGATTTTTTTATACACAAGTGATTTTTTTTTTTTTTAACTGTCTCTGTCAGTTAAATGAAGCTGTGTTTTATACTGGCTAACTGCAAGGTAATGCTGGCTCTGTTGAGGGCACTACAGAATTTACAGTGTGTAAATCTGTGTGTTAATACTTTGAAAAGAATTTCATTACATGTCATGCAAATACACAAGTATTTCTGTAAGATGTGGTTAGTAAACCAGTTGTGTATTGGGAAATAGATTTACATGACTACAGCTTTGGATAATTTAAATTTCTCATGGTGTTTGAAAGCCATTTAATGTAGCCAGTTTACTGGATTTACTTTATGGTAGTTTTTAGGTTCTGAACTGAAAAACCCAAGACAAGTGAGGAAGAGTAACTTGAAATGAAGCCTGTCTGGATCTCATCTCTAACTGGCAACAGGCCTGTCAAGCTCTGCTATGTGCAGCGTGTTGGCATAGCTGCATCTTCAGCAGTGACCAGTGTAGGAAGAGGCTGTTTAATAAATCACTTTTTGCCTGAATGGAAAATAATTGAGGGCAGTCTGAACCAGCAGAGGCCTTTAGCTCGTCAGGCACAGTGTCATTTGTGTTCAGGCATTCTGCACCTGCCCTGTGTTAATTTGCAGCAGGGCAATGCCTTTTTAATGCATGTAGGCACCTCCTCTGGTCCTTAGCTTTTCTTTCATTCTTGGTCTGTCACCAAGCCCAGGGGTGTCAGTCAGCTGCTTATTTGTACTTAAGCCATATCAGACACAGGGCCTCAAAAAAATCCCCAATTTTTTTTGTTTGGTTGGTTGCTGGTTTGGTTTTTTGTTTGGTTTTCTTTTCATCTGTATGATCCAGATGCAATGGCAAGAAAGATAGACAGCATTTAGGCCAAAGCTTTGTTTATGGGCATCAAGACAGGATGTGGAAACACTGAAGGTTATGTTTTGTCAGATTTGCTCTTATCAAGAGGATGATTTTTGTTCATAATTCTGAACAAAAGTAGAAGAACAAAGAAGTAAAGATTTCACTGTAGTCTCTTTTGTTTAAAAGGCAGTTCTGGCACAGACGCTGCTGAGAATTTGGGCCCTGACTGGTTGTTTCTTTTTCCCTCTCTCCCAGGTGACTGTAGGTGGAGAGGAGTGGCACTACATTGCTACCCAAGGGCCCCTGCCACACACATGCCATGACTTCTGGCAGATGGTGTGGGAACAGGGGGTGAATGTTATAGCCATGGTCACAGCTGAGGAGGTACGTGAAACCACAGAATAGTTCTTTCTGATGTGAGCAAATCTCCTGTTATCATCACCTCCCACTCCAATAACCTGTTCTTTCTATCAACATCCCCTTTTCCTCTGGCTCTGTTTGAACATATGCCTGTACTGCTCTCATACTACACTTCCTAACTTTCTGACACTCAGCTTGGCAAGTGCTAAAGCGAAACAAGCAGGAGCCCTCCTTCCTCCTGCTTGGGCCAACCCAAACAAAGATGTTTCCATTGGAATGTGAGAGTGCTGAACTTGCTCCTGGTTAAAATGACAGAGATTTCCACACCGTCCAAGGCCAGTTCTGCATACCATCTCTCTTATCAGCTGAAAAGAGACCAGGAGCTGTTATTTCCATAGAAGTGTCTGTGTAAAAAAAACCCAAAAAAAACCCAAACAAAAACACCCCACAACTTTTTATTCCTATGCCAAGCAAAACAGTTATTCCTATTGTAATCCAAGAACTATGTGCTATGTTGTAAAAACTGGCACGTTGTTAACTAACACCACATTCGGCTTCATTCCTGGTTGCTTTCAGCAAACACAGGGAGTAGCAGAGCACATCAAGTCACTGTCCGGCTCTCAAGCCTGAGCAAAACCAGACGCTTAGAAGCTGCTGAAGAGATTCTCCTTCTATTTAAGAGAGGCTTCCCCACGAGGAGAGTATTTCCCAAGGTATTGTAGGCAGTAGCTGGCTTTCATCATGAGACAAGAGTCAGTTCTTCAAGTAGTTTTACACTTAGAAATATTATATGGCTGAGAGGTTTTAATAGGTGTTTTCTTTACTTTGTGGCATGCTCCTTGCTCTTGTAGTACTTTAAAATAAGAATACTTGGCTTATCCACAGAGTTTTATGCCCTTTGTAGAGAATTAAAATTGCAGGAACTAACGGCTTTTTGTCTTGTTATTAAGGAGGGAGGAAGAAGTAAGAGCCATCGTTACTGGCCTAAACTGGGCTCTAAGCACAGCTCAGCCACTTACGGGAAGTTCAAGGTGACAACCAAGTTCCGCACAGACTCTGGCTGCTTTGCAACTACTGGTCTGAAGGTCAAGCATCTTCTCTCTGGACAAGAGAGGACAGTGTGGCATTTGCAGTATACTGACTGGCCAGACCATGGCTGTCCAGAAGAAGTCCAAGGCTTTTTATGTAAGATTTTCTTGAATTTGCATGATAAAATACATCAAGAAAAAGATTGCTCACACTGGATTCAGTTCACTGTACCTAGTTACAGCTGGGAGTGATATCAAGTAGTTGTTGCTGTGGCATATGCAGGCTTCAACTAAGTTATACTTCGCTGCAACTTGGAGGAAAAAAAATGGGATTCAAGAGGTAGGAGCTAAGGTGATTAGCAGGAAGAAAAATCCAAGCAACAGTGCCAAAAACTCAGGAAATTTTAAATAATAGGATACTTCTGCTGGCTGATCTGTTGGTTAAAGTTACTGCTGTTTCCCTAATGAGTGTAGGAGATAATAGGCTGTATACAAATGTGGTTAGAGAGGTCTGGGTGAGAGACGATGAGTTGCTAGTGAAATATGGTGCATCTTCTCCAGTTTTTCTTTCTGTAAAAGAGCAGAGGGCTCTATCACACCTGCAGTAAGTCTGAGCTCACTGCCACCCTTGTAAGCACATGTACCCTTAAGCCTACCCAGGTAGGCTTAAGGGCCTGACCAGTTACATATGGTCCAGGTTCATGGATTTCTGAAAATACAGCAATTTCATTGATCTGTAATGTGTTGATAGCACTTCCTGATTCTTGCCAAGTAATAAGCCCTCCCATATTAAGTAATAGGAATTCAACCATTAGTTAAGACACATCTCTGGCACTACAGTAGAGAACAATGCAGGAATCTTTAAATTACCACTGAAGGAGTCTGAACATGGTATACTGATGTGTTGGAGATGCCTGCCCTCTTAGTTCCTGACAGTTTTGCAGCTGCAGCTCTGTGGCAGCTAAGTCCTCTCTCAGGAAGGTCCATTAGTTCCTCTTCAGTCTTGCCGCAGCTACAGTCCTTTAGTGATCCATTCTCCTTTGCATGGTACACACTTGATGTAAGTAAGGGATCCTCCTTTCCCCAGATCTGTCACCAAGGCAAAAAATAAAAAATGGCATTTCAGTTTCAGCAAAGGAGTGCCAAGGGATCTCTTGAAGGAAAAGCTATTGCCCAATTCTTCATTTGTTCCATACTCTGTTTCTCCTACCAACCCCAGTTGCTGTGGTTGGGCATGGCAGTAATTGGAACCTAACTGTCCCCATTTCCTCTCTTCCATTGTTTGCCACCACTTAGAGTCCCGTTTCCCTGTGTGCATTAAAATGCAGCTTTTCTGATGTTGGTAGGCCTCCAGCCCCATCCTGCCTGGGGGGAGAGGACAGCTGGGGCTGCAGTGCCCTGACACCAAGGGTCAGAGCAGGAGAGTGCAGCTTGGGTCTCACTTCCCACTCGGAGTGCTGGCAAGCTGAGTGAGCTTCCAGCACATGAGGTTCTCAGAGTGGTCTGACAGCAGGATGTGTTGAATGACACTAGGACAGCCACACAAGGCAGCTGTTCCTGAGTCCTGGGCTTTCTACAAATGGCTTCAGGGAAAACAAAGCAGTGATATCCCAGAAGGGCTTGTGGCTATTGAGAAACAAAGCCTGAGCAGAGAGTGAGGGGGAGATTCTGTCACAGTCTAGAAGGGAGAAGGAAGAGAGGGAACAGGGCAGATGGATGCTCGCTTCCCATCTGATACTGGCTTTGACAGGCAGTAGTTTCAATGGGACTTAGCTGTTGTTTTGATCCCAGCCTGTTAATAGCAGGAATTGCTGTAAGTAATGTCTAGAATCATCTGCTTAGGGGACCTGGAAATTTGCAAGGGGGAAAACAGAATTTAATTTTTTAAAAGAACTATTTAATTTAAAGGAGCAGACTCCCAAGTAATAATTGACACCCAGCTGGTACTTGCTGGATGCAGTGCTGTTCAGTGCACCCTGGCCAAGATAATTATTATGCTGTAAAAAATGTAAATTATTGCCACTTTGACAGAGAATAACTTTTTCACATTCTCCCCTGTCTCTCCCTCCCCCCCTAAATTTTACATTTAGACATGCAGATGTTTGCATCCTTGCCTGCATTTTCTCTTGCAGCTTACTTGGAGGAGATACAGTCAGTGCGTCGGCACACCAACAGCGTGCTGGACAGCAGCAACACCTGCAACCCTCCCATTGTGGTCCACTGCAGTGCAGGGGTGGGGAGGACTGGAGTGGTCATCCTAACAGAACTCATGATTGGCTGCTTGGAGCATAATGAAGTAAGTCAGCTTTGTTTTCAAACCCTGAGCTTGTCCCTTGGCTAACTGGCTACATTTCTGAGGTTGAAATTAAAAGGCATTGAAGTGCGTTCTTTCTCTACCTCTGTGAGCAATGTGACAGGCAGAGATTCCCCATGGCAGGTTACTTGCTGTAGTTTTCTGTATAGTTGATATTATGGGGGTTTTTTTGTTAGGATTATTTTAATACATTCAAAGATAGGGCTTTCTTCTCTCTTTTAAGAATTTAGTCTAATTCATACCTGTATTTAATTAAAAGTCTAGAGACAGTGTGTTTACAAGCACTGCCTGAGAGAGGCTAGAGAATAATGTCCTTGCTCTTTCAACTGAAGTTTTCTGCTCTCTAAATTCTCTCCTCGGGCTCCTTCCTCGCTCCTGTAGGGACTGTAATCTCACCTGGACTGAAACTTAACTGTGTTTTAAGGATAAGTATATTCCTGTGGGGAATAGGGCTTTAGGATTTGCAGCCAGCATTACGAGTAACACAGTCTGGAGTTAAGAGCCCCAGTAGAGTAACCATGGGTAGCAACTTGCTTTTCATCTGCTACTGGGAAACTGTCTAGGAAGAACATCACATCTTGATTATCAACGTGCCACACAGTTTTCATGACAGCTATGGAAACCAGGGGCTTCTCTTGCCAAAGAAAATGCTCAAAGACCAAAGCTGCTTGTAGAGATAAGAATGCAGAAAGAGTGACAAATAGACATATATCATCTGCCCCTCCCAATAATCAGCCACTGGGTGAGCTCAGGGAAGACTGAGGACTCCAGCAACTCATCATTCTGGAGTTACAAGATCCCTAGAGATCCTGGGCTCATATCAGCTGAGACAAACCTCTTCCAACTCTGCTTGGGCCACACCGAAGGTGAAGGTGTCCCGTAGATCTGTGTCACAGCTGACACTTTGTTTTCTTGCTTTTTATTGGGAGTGGGAGGTGTTGGGGGGGGTGGTGGCAGCTGGAAGAGAAAGGGAAGGAAGGTAGCTTGGCCAAGAAAGGGCCCACAGCGATGTGTCTTGGGAACCCAGCAGCCTCCCAGTGCTTGCTGCTGCTCAGTAGCTGCTCTGGTGTGGGGCAATGGCACCGACTCTTGAGCCTGCTTTACTTTCCTTATGCACTGGCATGTGGAAGTGACTGCTTCTGTTGTTCACACAACAGCCATGAAATTTCTGCATGCCAGAGGAAAGCTGGAGAGTTAAAAAAGCCATCCCTGAATTGCTTGTGAGCATCAGTGTAGCCATGTCTGCTTTACAGCATCCTCTGTATGTGCACAGAAGCAAACTCTAAAGGTTGTGCAACAGCGTCTGGCCACCTCAGTGTACAGAAGTCAGTCTGTGGTTTACTTAAGTCACCCATTGGGCAAAGAGTAGCTTTGGCAAAGGCAGCACCTCAACATCTAAGCATGAGGTTCAGCCTTGACATCATTCATAAGAGTTTTCATGAACTTCACTAGGTCCTGATGGTAGTGCTCGATAATAAAGGATTTCTCTGATGTCCCTTAATTAAAGCATTCTTTTGTCTTGATTAATAATGAAAATCATCATTAACATTAAATACAATTTTCATGAAGGGTTTTGTTTCTCTAGATTGTACCAAGTTAATGTTTTTGGTTTTTTAAAACCTAATTTTAAAAAAAGATTAAAAATCTTGACAGCATGTTTTCAGTTTGTGACAGATTCTGCACAGAGGGGTTCCTCTTCATTTGTTTATTTTGTAGTAGAATTGATTGGGGTTTCTTCCTGAAATAAAATTACTTATCGCTTAAAATGTTTTAGTCTTAGGAATTGGTTTTCACAGAAGTGTCCTAGCAAATAAATGTATTAACATTTTAGCAGTGAGAGAAAATCAGAGTTTGAAAATTTTGATACAGACTATTTTGGAAAGCCTGCAGCAGTGCTGGAACAAAAACCAGAACTCTTGCGCCTGAGGTTTCAGATTTAGGTAAAAAGCCATGTTTAATCAAATTCTATACAGCTTCAGTCACTGTGGCTTCTGGGCAATGGCTGGTTGAGTCTAAAGCTGTATCTCATTGCAGGGGTAGAGTTTCAGTAACTGCTGCATGGCATGTAAATGTCACGTCATTACATCCTTACTGCTGTAGACACGTAGTACGAGAAAGTAATTGAGAACCTGCTCTATCAACTTTTAGTCCAGACTTGGCACTGGGACATTAACTCATGATTGCATCTACAGCATGCTTTCACATGGGAGGTCTTTACTTTGGGAGGCAGAAAGGAGTTAACATTTTTGTTTGATCTGTTTGCAAGTGCCAGATTAGGAATTCTGCTTACCTGGAATTAAATACTAAGCTGTCTATAAATAGCAAGGCTGAATAGGCAGGATGAGGTTTTCTTCCATTTCTGAAATAAGGCAAAGCCATCTCCATTTTGAGGAGGTGCATGGAACACAGTGTGCCTACTAAAAACCAATGAGCTGCTGAGGGACAAACATGATGTGCAGGTCAAAGCTGGCCTACATTTTTGCTGTAGTTGTTCAGGTAAGATCAGGTTCCACATGACTCTGCTCAGCAAGGACCATGTGGCTTTCATAAGCATCTGAGTCCACAGGGAGGCTTTCTCCAAGTTAGCCAAGTTAACTGGAAAGAGCTTCCATTTTTCTTTGCACCTGTTTGATAATAATATGGCATTACTCATCCCAAATATTTACACTTGTTGGCTCTCTAGAGATGTCCTTTTATAACAGCTTGTTGGGCTATGTGGCAGAATATTTGGCCTTGTTTTCAGAAAGTGATAGCCTATGAGTTAATACTTGTTTACATGGAATGGAGATTCTGAGTTTTATATATATGGACAGAAATGGATATGCAGCGTGATTTTTATTTTAAACTTTCCAGGAAACTTCAGATGTGCCTGGAAGCAGATTCCATGCTCAGTTGGGCCTCCAAGGCTTAGCAGCAATCTCAGTCAAAAGACTTGCTAAGTTTCTCTTGGTGTTTCTGCAATGGCAAGTGGGCATTACAAAGTGCAGTTTATGTTGCCTGATAGGGTAGCTGTTCTTTAGTCTTATATCTTGAACTGCTTAAGAACTTCCTCAAAACCAGTATGTATCTTAGTGCTCACATTTACTGCTGCCATAGAAGGTTTGTGCCACTCAGCTTGGCTCACATTACACGCTGTTTGAATTTGAGCCTGGCAGGCTGAGCTTCATGGCTCAACAACTTCTCAATAGCTCCTCGTGTACCTGTTTCTAACAGATAAAACACAACAGCATCATAGGTTTTTGGCTCCCTAAATGCCAGAAATCTGATGATAGCATCCTAATGAAATGTGCAGTGATTTCTAACACTTCACCTCATGGGCCTCTGTTTCACAGAACTCATTTGGTTTTGAGTTCAGACTATTACAGGCTGTCTGTGCCCCAGTGGGCTCAATGGGGTTAGGGATGTGCTTTCCCAGTAGATCTCCTTATCTCTGCCTACTTACTTCAGTTCCTGCTGCAGAGCATTTTCAGGGCACACGAGTGAGTTTCTTTTGGATGAAACTAAGCTGGAAGATGCCTTCTTGGAGAACCCGTAATGTGTCCCAGGGGATGTTCAGAAGGTGGCAACAAACTGATGCTGGACTGGAGTCTGCAAAACACGTGTTGTGGATACTGGGTCTTTTGTTTCACTTTACAGACCTATTTCTCCTGGAGCATTATTTGCTAACATACACTTGACTGTAGGAAGTCAGATGTTGGAGTCCCTGGATCTTTTGGTGGCAGTGAGTTCCCTTCTGCTTTAGTGAAAGGATCTGTATCTTTGCCTGCATATTTAGTTTTGTCCACGGAACCTATAGTATAGCTCCCTGTGTCAGATAACTGATATTTGAGACAGTGATCGTTTGATTTAATAAACCCAGATCCTTATGCTTTTTTTTTTCCCTTTGCTTTACAGAAGATGGACGTTCCTGTGATGCTGAGACACCTGCGGGAGCAGAGAGTGTTTATGATCCAGACCATAGCCCAGTACAAATTTGTCTACCAAGTGCTCATACAATTCCTGCAAAACTCGAGACTTATTTAATCTTTTCAAACATCCCAGACCCAGCATTGTGGATCTGACTGAACCTTACTGATGAACAAGGGGAACTGCCTGGACAACACTGTGTGCATATATTGCACTTTTTAAAGTTGTCTTGAAAGTAAGGAATGATGGTTCTTTACTAGTCTCCCGTGGATTATTTTATACAAAATATAATTTATTTTTCTTGGAATAACTTCTGAATTACTTTAATAACTCATAAAACTTATAGTGTCCTTCAAAGTGAACCACATTTGACATGGCTGGTCTGCATTGTAACATGTCTGTAAGGAAGGCAATCCTTTGTAAAGGTAGTTTGCTGGCTTTTATTTTGCTACACAGCTTCTGAAACCTACAGTTATTTGGCAGTGGGCTTTTTCTCACGTAAGGACATTCTGGACCCAGTATGTGTCTTCCCTGGTAAAAACAAGACCTGCTAGATGTCAGCTACTGCTCTGTGTGAGTGGAAGGTAAGGGTGCACAGCATGGAGACCTGAGCTTCTTCACGTGTAGTGGGCACGTTACAGAGGGCTCAAGCACAGGACATTGTGAGGACAGAGAGTTTTGGGTGCTAAACTATTCAAATTCCACAAGAATTACAGTTTTAGATTAGTCCTTGAAAAATCAATGCTGGATCTTTTAAAGGAGGCCTTCTGCTGCTGTGTGCAGCCCTTGAAGGGATTCATAAGAAGCAATGTAGGGTGAAGTGCAGTGATCTACAGCAGGCTGAAGTCAGTGAATGAGTCTTTCCAATAACTGGTGGACTGAGAGTTGAACAGCAGAGAATATTCAACCAAATGTATCTGGAAAAAAAGCCATATCAAGCACCTTCTCATGAATTACACTGAAAGTATTATTGCCTTGAGGCTCACCTCCTGTAGAAAAGGAATCTCATTTAAATTAGGCATCTCCAGCTGCCTTAGTTTTCATGTGTGAACTATCGTTGGATGGCTAGAGAATGAATCAGGCTAGAGAGGAGCCTTGGAAGTCTCTGGTCCCAGCCCCGCTCACCCCACTGCTAGCTTTAAACTTGGATAGGCTTGTTCATGGTCACATCCAGTTTCAGAATTCTCAAGGGTGAAGATTTCACAGCCTCTCGGGGCACATGATGCAATGCAGTTACTTTGTCATGGTGAAATCACCTTTGTCAGTATCCCTTCCCCAGATACTTTCAATTTTAATCCTATTGTCGCTTTTCTGTTGCATCCCCGCCTCCAAACCCTGGTCAATGTACAAAGGCCTAAGCCTATAAGCACTCGTAATTTCAGCACTAAAGGGACTAAAATCAGTGGGGAGCTGAAGCTAAGGTTCTGTACCAGAATGTTTCTCAAATATGTTTAAAACAGCACTGTGTTGATTTGGTACTTTGCAATACAGGCCTAATGAGGTGACGAAGATTCTGGTGAAGACTTGTAGCCCCCAACAAATGGAGAGGAATTATTTTGCTGTAATACCTTGACCACGTTCTTTTTAGGGATCAGTTGAGTTTTCAGTCAACTTCAGTTTTCCTCTAATTTCTTCTGCCAGTGCCAACATATCTCTTGTTAAATTAGCAGCAACCATTTAAAGTCTTTTCAGCAGCATCTGCATGGTAATTGCAGAGAGATGCTTTATATCTGGGAAAAAAGCCAAGGAATAAACCTTGAAGCAAAGTGTATTAAATTAGTTATCTCGTTATAACTTTTTGAATAATTTCCTAATGATGAATTAAGTTTGAACTCAGAGCTGTCAAGTCCCATTGCTCCACTTAGATATGAGAAGTAGAAAATCAGGAGGGAAAAGAATCTGTTCCTATGTCTTATTATTCAGCTGCTCTTGGCTGAAATGTGTATTTCTGCTGCTACAACGAGCACAGGAAAGTTCTTGCATAAGAGAGTGTGAAGAGCTGTGTTTGAAGGGAAGAAAATTACGCACATGTTTTTTATGCAAAGATGCATCATAGGTGTCTTAGAAAAACATTAATTAGAAAAAGGCACTAAAAATCCTTTCCAAATTAAGTCAGTGCCTATTAATGAGCCAAATAAGTGGCCATGTAGTAAACAGTCATTTCAATTAACTCCTAATGTGGCTGGTATGGTAGATAGAGGCCAATGTGAGTCACTTTTTCCCTTTCATTGTCAAAGAACGGTAATTTTAAACTTTTCCTTTCATCTGACTTCAATGTATTTTTCCCTGCTAGATTTTATCTTGACTAGATCGGTTAATATCATAAGTGAATTGGGCTGGTGCATGTCTTCAGAGGTTCTTTTCTACCCCAGCTTACAAGCAGCCCTCAGCATGCTGATGTTTTATGGTTGAAATGTGATACAGTTTTGTAAGGGAAAAAATGAACCTTCTCACTTTGAACCTGTTGTAGTTTTATCAGGCCAAAATTGCTTGGGCAGTATTTCCTAACCTTTAGGGAGTGACAGGAAA
>NW_008237239.1:14422440-14454883 GCF_000691975.1 Corvus brachyrhynchos | reverse complement strand
ACTCTTAAAGCAACAGTGCTGTTTAGTTTCTGTCCTGCAGACTTTTAAACAGCAGAACCCTTGAGGAGAAAAGGACAGTTGGGAGTTGCTGTTTGTTGTGATGTTTTTTTAACATCAAAGCATAACCGTAATTTCAGACCAGTTTCATCCATTTGGAATCTGAATTGAAAAATCTCACAATGATTCATCAATGAAAGGAATTTTGACACAAGCAGTCTTCTCCCAGGGCACCCACCTTGCAGTCTGACCTACACTCCCTGATGCTTTCCAAGAGAGAACTTGCAGTGGATGAGTAAGTCTGGCTTGGGAATCCATTGTGTCCACTTTCCTTTTTGTGCACTCTTCATCTGTATTTAACACCCTTTTCCTTTCTAATTTAAACTCTTACCAACTACAGTATTGAGGTACTGGCATCAGATTTTTGGTTACAGTCTGAACATTTCATGCCTCCCGTTGTTCAATGGGAGAGATGACAGTGGAGTTGTGATACTTCTCAGTGCTGTGGGGATCCTGTTTCTGTTCACACTGGAGGATGGAGGACATCAGCTGCTGAGGTCCTACTTGTTTCAGGTCCTACAAAGGCCTGTTTTGGCACCTCTTGTCCTCAACTACCTGAGGAAAGATTAAGCTTGTTCCCACAAACATTTTCCTGTATAGGTATACAGGGATCCTAAGTGCTCAGCCTTATCAGAAATTCCCTAAACTAATTTTAGCTGGCAAGAGACATGTCTCTGAGAACTTAACATATTGCCAACACAGTCCTTGAAGTATACTGAAGTGCATTTCTGTTCTACTTATTTAAATCAGCTGCCTCAGCTACAAATACTATTAAATATTTGCATGATTTCAAAAGTTGGGTTTTTTTTAAATTACTTTCTTGTAAACAAACAGAAATGCAAATGGCAAAACACAGACTTACTCTTTTCCAATCTAAGTGCTTCAATAGCTATTGTCATTGTGAGCTAGGACATTACTTTTTTGATCCAATACCTGCTATGTCTGTGTAGTCCACAAGCAACTCTAAAAGAAATGCTGATGGGAAATCTTGTACTTGGATACAGCACAGAAATCGGTAGGGAAAATTCAGCAGCTACTGACGATGCCGCATTTCCAACGGCCGACTTCCCGCTGGTCTCCTGGGAGGAGATGATGACTGAATTAGCTGTTGTCAGCCTTGCTAACAGTTTGTGGTCTGTGTGCTCAGAAAGTGGAATCATCAGGCTGATCTCTACTGTAGCAGCTCTCATGCATCACTGAGGGAGGTCTGAGTTAAATTTTGTTGCTTCTCTTGGTGGAAAAAAGAATGCTAGGCTGGCGCTCACTTCAGGAAATAAAGGCTGCGTCACATTGCAGGAACAAATTACTGAGCTGGCCATGAAAGGAAGGACTGTGTGAAAACAGCCTTTGACCACTCTTCTACAGAAATGAATATAAAGCTGCTTCAAGGCATATGGAGTTTGGGATAGGTTTTGATGCCAATAAGAGAAAGGCTGCAAGTCCAGAACCCCAAAGGCAATTGTCCCCAGCTCAGTCTTAGCCTTCTAGAGAGGTTTTCTTGTAGGACCTGGTGCTAATGGAGCTATAGATGCCATCTAAGTCTTTAGAGAGAAGGATGTTATACATGCAGCTGCTTGCAGGGGTTGGGATTTGAGGAAGGGAACAGATGGCTGTGGGGCAAACAAGATGGAGGTATTAACCATAAATAAACTGTGAAAAAACAGTGCACAGTTCAAAAATAGCAGTGTTTATATAAATATTAAAAGTAAATAAATGTACTCAATGTTCTTGGAGTATCCTAGATTACAGTTGCATTGGTTTCTCTCAGCTGTTTTTTTGAAGTTTTGTTGCCCATGCTTTATGTGCACCCTCACTGAGAGTTTCCCACGTGCTTTAACAACAAGACTTTGCCTTTGGAGAGTGAACAGGAAATCAGCTATTTATCAGTAAAGTGATAAATTGCAGCTTCCACTGGAGAATTCCAGCACTATATAACAGCAAAGGAAGGACTGCCACTGATTCAGCTGGGTAAGGACTCAGTGGTTGGACAGTCATTTCCAGGTATTTCAGGGGTAGTGTTCCTTGATTAGGCACACAGGCAGAAAAGAGGAATGCTTCCCACAAACTGTTTCCATGTCAGGTTGGGGGGCACCCCCTGAGTTAGACAGTGGCTGGTAGTTGAGAAAGAAATAGGGATGTGTATAGAAAAGGGTTCTCAGCCCCTCTGGGCCCCTGCTTTAGGGGCTTCCTGAGGCCAAAGCTGTATCCTGCTCACTCTGTGTAGTACCTACTGATGGATCCATCTTCCACAAATCCCATTATCTTTTCTTTAGAAGCCAGTTATTCCTCTGGCCTTCATAATGTCCTGTGCTGGTGAGTTCCACAACTTACAGATGTAATGTATAAGAACTTCATTTTTGTGTATGTTAAATGAAAGTATTTTCTTGCTTCTGCTTGGTCTTCAAAAGAAAGCAAATCTTGAGTGCCAGAAACACTGGTAATAGGATGTTTAGACTGTTGAGATTGCTCCATATGGAAAACACATTTTCCTCACTAGTAAAGTACCTTTCTTTGGCTATTTTACAAAGGAAAAAGTTTACACATGCAGATGACTGTAATATTCCCATATGTTATTGTGTGGAATGTGTTAAATGAGATAACATGTTTATGTCACTGGATTTTACTGTCCTGTTTTACTTCAGTATTTTGATGCCTCCTGTTTTATTTGTTCTGTAATTTTGTACCTGACAGTTTAACACAAAACAGTGATCTGAATCTCACCATCTCATTGTATGTACACATTTTGTAATGGGACATCAGTTATGTGCCCTTCCTGCCCCCACTCCCTCCTGTTAGGGCTGAATGGCAGAACTATTCTATGGTATTTGAAAGCCTTTAAAAAAAATCTATGCATGCTATTTTATATTCTAATGTATTATTCATATCAGTACATAAGCTTATGCTTATCAGTTTTATCTTGTGTATAGAACTGATTACTTTTGACAGTATTTTTGCACTGTTTCTTTTCTTTCTCTTTTTATAATAAAAAGTTCTATCAGCATTAATTGACTGCAATAATTTTTTTTACCCCTTTCACTGCCTTTGTGTAAATAGTTTCTTATATGCTTTTGCAAATGTGAGAATGTCTTCAGTCACTAAGGTTTTTTTGGTAAATCTGTCCTTCATATTCACAGTATACAATAAAACATTTTTTTTTCAAGGAAAACAATGTTTGTATTCTTTTCTGTATCAGCTTAAGGGTTTTGTATTTGCACCTACACTGCTTCAGTTGGTTTCCCATGTTAAACTGATAGGCACAGCCAGGCCCACAGTGAGCTTTGAAAAACCTTCTGTAAATAGTAATCCAAGTTTCACAGGGGCAAGCCTCCCACTGGTGCCTCATGTTCAGCTAATCCAATTCTTTGGTGTTGAAGTGTGGTCTGGGCTCTGGACAGACTTGCTGAAGTAAAGGTGTTATGTCCCAGGACAAGAGTTTATTTGACAAGACAAAGTTAGGCTAAAAATAGTCAGCTACTGCCCTCTTCCTAGGTTTGGCTGTAGTTAAATGGCCTTGGCTTTCCGGAATTGTAGATGTGGTGCAGTTTCATGTACTCCAGCAGCAACTGCTGGCTGGAGAGCAATGAAAGATTTCAGCAAAATGAGCTGACAGACCCTTGTTCTAGCAGTTTTATTTTCAGAGCAGTGCTTACAAGAAAGAAAATACAATGAAGTTCTTAAGGGTGATGTGTTCTCTTTCTCATCATACTTTATAAGCTGTGAAAACAGTAAGGAATGGGCAGGTAATTTTATTGAGCACCATATTTCAGTTTTGATGCTAGAAGTTTACAGCTACACTCTTTTATTCCCCCATCCTTAGAAGCAAACTCCTGCCATTGATTTAAATGGAGGGGAAAAAAATCCCCTTGTTTTATATATGGGTGGAGAAAGCTAAGTCCTGGACTTTTTTCTCAGAAAGTGTTCCTATTCCTCTCTTAAAAATAATTGCTAGCATACTATTACAATAGTTGTAATCCACTGGAGGTGAAGGTATGGCTGTAAGGAAATATGAGCTCTCCTCTGCAATAACTCACTTTAACTTGTAAAGGGGACTAAAAAGCCAGAATTTGCATAGTTCATGTCTTGTGCAAGCCTCCGAGCTCCAAGATAGGTGTCAGTATCTTCTGTACAAGACAAGTTGAGCTCTAGATCTTTACTGTGATGAATCCTCATCTGCCAGGAGCAGTGATGGACCTGCAGATTAACTGGTTGAGGGAACATTGGTGGCTTTGCTGTAAAATGTACAGAATTCATCACCCCATTTCTCCTCTCTCCCAGTTAAGCCACTGCAAACAAAAATGACGCGAGAAAAAAAGGAAATGGATGCCAAACCACAACAGAAAAAGCAGGGGTTTTTCTAATTTGTCAGATTAAGCAAAACTATTAGGGCAAAAGCGGATATCACAGGACTATTGCACCCATTTAAGTGTACAAGTGGAGTCAAGAGGGCCCAAGACCACTTTATTTATTTTACACAAATAAGATCCACATCAACATCCCTAAAGAAAAAAAATGGCCATTTTTGCCCATGAGCCATCAAAAGGCATAACCTTTAAGGAACCATGGATGCTTCCTTAGAAAAAAAAAGGCAATTGTAGATGTGTGGAAGCTAGGCCTAAGTGTGTTTGTCATTCCAATTATAGGACAGAACTGTGCTCATACTCTACCGCTTTTCAAAGTGCTCCTGAAGGTTTCCATAACAAGCCTTTTTAAATAAAGGTTTGAAGGATTGCATAGATTCAAAGGCTCAGTGGTCCTCTAATTCCTTTTTGATCTCTGAAATGTATGGATGATCTTTCCCATGTGCTACTTCCATGATAGCAATTGCCTATGAAAAGAAAAAAAATATTCACACAATTGATTCATATATAACACCAGGCTATAAATACGCTCTTTAGAGGTTTGAAGCAGTCTGACACCTCTAGCTACTTTTTGTCCCCTTGTAGTCATAAACCCAGTAGGAAATAAAATGAAATTCAAAACTAAGTAATAAAGGTTTTATATTCAGAGAATACATCTTTGATCTTAAAGGAGCCCAAAGCACCTTTCAAAATTATATTCTTGACAAAACTACTTTGAATGCAACCAGCTCCAGGACAGAAAACTGCAAGTGCGGTGGATAATATTCCAGCAGAGGACTTAGCCAGTATCAGAGCGAGCTCTGCTCCTACCAATTTATCCTTGAGCTGTCAGAGACATGCAGGCCTAGTGCAGGAGTAATGTTGAGGCATTTCAGACTTGAGTCTGTAAACCCTCTGCTCCTTCCAGGGACTGCCAATTCTTCAGGAAGGAAGCAAAAGGGAGATCCCATCAGATTGGGACAGATGCTGCTGTGCCTGACTCCCTGGTGTTTCACCTGCAGCCTGCTCCAGGCCTGAGAGGGAACACTGCAGGCAGCCAAACCCCCTGATTGGCACATTTCCTGCCCTGCAGAATGTGTGCAAGGGCAAGATTTCCTCTTGAGAAAAGATGTGATAAAAGGCAGCATGAGACAGAACTGAGAGGAAAGTTCAGTGTAAGTCTGAGAATGTTTAAAGACCAACAGTGCTAAGACAGAGCAAGGAACTGCGGTATCCTGGCCCTCTGAGCATTTAGTTATTTCATCCTTGGGAAACTTTTATGCTCTTGTATTTGTTAGGACAGTACAATAAGGGCTTTTGGTTCCACCTCAGCAGCAAGAAATGACTCCAATCCTCCTCCTACCCACAAAAAGAAAGGAGGACCTTCTGGATGAGCTGCTCACAAACTGAAAGGGAACAATGGGTTTGCTTTTCCACTAAATCCCAATGATCAGAGGCTGGGATAACTTTGGGCAGTTCCTGTAGACAGCTTTTGGAAGTGAGTCATTAAGAAATGTTTGTGTTAGGAAACTAACTATGCCAACAAATCTACCTCACAGTTCCCTACCCCCCATCCCATGCTCCTACTGGCACAATTCCCATTTCTACGCAAGGGTTTAACACCACAGTGAAGGAAAACCTATGCCAATTTCAAACTAGGTAACAGTTACATTTTAGAGCATAGATTGTAGCATCATTCACCATGGTTGGATGGTGCTGTTATTTGCTGGCTAAAACCTTGCCAGCATCTAAAAAGCAAGAAGAAATACATTGTGACATTCCACACTGAGTCATTATATGCTACAGTAGTCACTGATGCTTAAGAAACTAAAATAAATTTCTGTCCAACATCAATAAAGGAAAATAGTCAAGAAACGTAGTACAGACTAATAACAAAATAGAAGAATAAAAACCTAAAGAATAAGGCACAGACTAACAAAAAGGGGTGAAGAAAAACATAAAACCAAAATGCTGTATTTGCCAATTTCAGCATTACCAGATGCATTGAATTCCCTTCAGTTATGTAAAAATCAACTGGTTCCAGAACAAATAACTACCAAAAGCATGCCTAGCTTAAGTTGGATATAGAAATCACAGACTTCAATGAAACACTATGTGCCTTTTATAAGAGCCAAGCATTTTTCCTGTCCTTACCCAGCAAATGAGGGGAAGATAGGGTTCTGCTTCATTTACACTAGTGCAGCTCTAGCTCAGTGAAGAACTCAGAGCAAATGTTTAAGCATAATTCTTGTTCCAGCTGCTGCAGTATGAGCCCACTGTGAAAAGGCACCCATGAGCAGACCTATACTCCATCATTAGAAAAGCCAAATCTGAGCCAAAAATCCAGTGACCAAATATATTAACTCATGGTGCATTTCCTACCCTGCCAGGCTCACTGACAGAGAAGCACACAGTGTTTCAACAGCCTGAACTGGTGTTATTAATGGAGAAATCAGGCAATAAATACCCTCTGCAAGGCTTTAACTCCAGCCGTCCTGTTCTTCAGTGCCATGTACAGTCTCCCTAATTTCAGCCACATGGAGGCAACATTCAGCGAGTAGGAGGGATAATGTTTACTGCAAGACAGAAAGAAATGCAGCTTTATCAGCCTTGGCAGTTTCATTGCATTTTCCCAGCCCCTGTCCCCCTCTCATGGGGCAAGAAGCTGCCTCTCGTTGCCCCTGCCCATTCAGCGCTCATCCCCTCTGCCGTGACTGCCAAGAGCCAGTGCCAATTGTGTCTGGGATGGGGACGCCTGTCAGCTGGGAATTGAACTGAAACTACCATATGCCTCTGAACAGCTGTCAGATGGCAATGACTTTCTGCCACTAGTTTTAATCTAGCCAGCTACAGAGAGAGCCTGCATTGTTATGAGTTTTTGGAGCCACCCTGCACCCGCAGCAGTCGCTCCGTGTGTTCCACAATAGTTGGTGGGCTGGAAAGCGAGGGGCCCTCTGCAGTGTGCAGGGCACACATGGCAGTCTGTGCTCGCACACACTGAGCGGGCAGAGCCCGCTGCAGCAGAGCTGACCTGGAATGCCAGGCTCAGAGCCAGAGGAGCTGGGCAAGTCCCAGGGAAGATAAATAGTACTGAGCCCCCAGGGGGGGAATGTTGGCTCCTTCTTTGTATCACTGTTCTCTGCCAAGTGATCTGTGACTTTATGTTGGCATCTGTTCCAAAGGGAGAGCTTTTCTTGCGCTCCCCCCAGCTGGCAAGAAAGTCACATCTCAAGACGAGAATCTGTTTGGGAGATTCACGGCAGCACCAGACACAGCCAGTGTAACCGGCTGGCTCTAATGAACGGGCTCACTACTGCAAAACCAGAGAACTTTATCAGAAACAGTATTCTTATCTCCTGCAGAGGCTGTGTGCTGCCCTGCCCCACGAAGGGCTTCAGCCTGGGCATTCTCCCATGCCTCCAGCTCTAGGGCAGCAGGATCAGCAACACGGGGCACCCCCAGCTCTGAGCGCAGGAGTTGAGCTCATCTCCAGCTCCCTCTGCTGCTCGGCCCCAGCCCCGGGACACGGCTCTGCACTCCTGCAGCCGTGCCCACTGTGCTGCTGCAGAGAGAGAGGACTGGGAGACTGCGGAAAGCTGACAGCAACACAGGCTTTGCCTCCATTACCTTGTACAAAATACCGGCTGCAGATGTAGTTTGAAGCCCTTCTTTAGTAAAAAATTACAGTATTTTAGAAACCAGCTAAGCAGAATTAGCACAGCACCCAAGGTGGCACAAAATTGTTTTGAGAACCCAAAGCAATGATTTCAAAGTCAGTCCTGCTATATATTGCAGACCACATTCTGATAGTAACAAACACTGTCCCAGCATCTAAATATTCCTTTTTGAGTAGTGGTATCATGGGTAGAATGTCTATACCACATATATTGAGAGAAGTGATCTCTGCCCAGACTTGTCTTAATTGTTCAGATTACTGAATTAGAGCACTAAGGAAAAAAAAAATAGTCTCTCATATTTACCTGTACGGTCTGATAATTTTTTGCCCGTAACGCAGTGCACCTTCCCAGTCCTGCACGTAGAGACAGACGCCCATGGCCTGGTACATCATATGTAACATATAAACATTGCTGTCTTCAAACACTGCACCCATCTTGTCCAGGCTGAGTTCACAGATCTCCAGTAATTCACTAGGGGGTAGGAAGAAGTCAAGGAATGAAATAAATCGATGGCCTCTCATTATACAACTATCTGGTAATGCCTTCAGACACAAAGAGGACAGAGATAAGTTTAATTTCTACTGGTCATAGTATTTCTCCTGCAAGTACTTCTGAAGTCCAGCAGGCAAGATTTTTAGGTCACACGCCAATGGAGTCAGGGTAAGACAAAGGATATATTTGTAGTGTTTGGCTCGCCTGAATTCCTCAATCACGTTCCGGGCATATTTGATCATGTCCTTTACTGTCTCTGCTGACGGAGGATCATTCATCTTGCAGATTTCCAATTTCTCTTTATCCTGAAGGAAACACAATGGACCTTACAAAGGCAGGTTCCAAGCCCTACAAATAAAAGTGCACCTGCTATACAAAATTACTCTAATAAAAAGACACAGATGCGAACTTAAGCTCTTCAAAGAATGAAAAAACAAATGTAGAATGTGCACCTGCAATTTTTCTCTAAAGCCTTGGCTAGAAATCCTAGGATCCCCTGGCCCTCCAGTTCATCTGCTATTCTCTACTTCCATGAAGTCCCTTTCTTTTGAAAGATCGAATAGCTTTTCAGTTGTGTGTTGCAAGCAGTTTTACATAAGAAATTTCACTGTTTCAAAGAGATTAGGGTTTAAAACAAATTTAGCCTTAGTTTTAGGGCTATAACAGCTCAAATACCTTAGGTCAACTACCAAGTGATGTCTCTGTGGAAAATTACATGAACTTAAACACAGAAAAGGATCCTTCAGATCTACAGACAAAACCACATTTCCATGTATTTTGTTATTTCTGCTGGACAGCTCCACTTACTCTTATCTATCTAACATACTATTTCATGAAGTCAGCTACAATTTAGAGACAATTTTTTGCTGTTTAAGCTTCACATTGTTGCTAGATTTCTTTATTTTTTTATTATTTAATCTGCCAGCTGAGAGAGCTACAGGGACTCTTTCCAGAACTGAAGGAAAATGAGTGACAGGTGATTCCCAGAGCAGAAGATTGTTGAAAATCACAGGTGAAATCCTGGCTTCATTAAATTCCATGGCAAAATTATCAAGGTAACTGTGGGGAAAAACTGATATGGTACCAGCAGAATGATCTCAAGCAACAGTATTGGGTACTATTTGGGAAAAGAAATTACAAAAGATGACACCATTTAGGGGAAGGAGATGGTTGCCTGGTCACTTTGGGAAGCAGCTCTTAAAAGGATGCCTGGTGAAGATGGGAGGAAAAATGATCTGGAACTTAAGGATTAGATTATGCCAGACACACTGATCTTGTCTGGAATGACAGATAAGCTACACAGAGCTCAATTCTTGTAGGACCTTCAGTGAAGGAGGGCCAAATGATTGCACAGGCACAGCTGTCTCAGTATCTACCTTTTCCCTCCAAGAAGTGCTTTTCTTTAAAACATCTAACACCTTGTTTTCAGGAAGACTGTCTGGATCTTCCTTTGTCCTTTGAGGGGCACCAGCTCATGTCTAATGAACAAAAATAACCCTGGCCTGAACCTCACCAGGGACTGTGACCCAGGACTACACTGTCCCTGACCAGATCAATCTGATGCTATTGTAGGAAAGGCCATTCCTCAGATTCTGCTGGGTCTCCAAAACATCCAGAGATGCCATACAGTGTCACCTAGAATTGACTGTAATGTCCCAACCAGGAAATGCAGCAGTTACTCTATCCCAGAACAGGACCCCAGAAATGCCCCAAGCAAGATTTCCTTGCTGCGAGTTGGTAGAAAGTATGAAATTACAAAAAAAAAAAAAAAAAAAAAATTCTGAGCTTAATTCTTTTGGCCAGGTAGCATAGACACAGTATAATTATCTACTTTTAACAATGTTTTCATCTTTGCTTTGCAGCTGAACTTTAAATAGGCCTCTACCAGGAAATTTCCTGACGTGTCATAATTACAGTGGAAAGAATGAGTATCAGAAAGCGTTCTGGACAGAAAGACAGAAAAACAAAACCTCCCCCCATCCCACTATCCTACTTTCCAAAAAGTAATTAACCCAGATAGAATATTGCATCTAAGGACATAGGTAGATGCCTTGACAGTCAGAAGTGTATTTCACACCAATTGCACTACCTTTTCTTTCGTAACGCACTCCCTGCAATCACAGCTAAAAAAATAGGAGTCTCTTAACCGGTCATTTCTGTCTTCTGTGGGATACAGCAGGTCAATGTAGCTGCTAAAAATCTACATGGTGAAAAAAAAATAGCAGTTAGTGAGAAGCAGCATCATTAAACATATTTATTATACTAGTTCTGATATATGTAGTATGACAACTACATATTCATGCAGCTTGTGGACCCCTGCAGCCACATCACCTGGCTGCTCCCTCACATTCCAAGCCCCTTGGCAGCATCAGGAGTTGTCACTTGTGAATGCAGCCTGACAGAAAAGTGTTCTTTTCCTATTTGTTGTGGAATTTCCCTCAAATATTACCCTGGCTTGCACCCAGGAGAGCAAGATTCAGGTGTGGATAAGGAAACTATCACAGCATAAATCTCAGGCTCCTGTCAGACTACAAAGAGATGCCTACTTTTCAGAAGTAAAATAATGATTTCAGGTATCCAGCCTAGGATAAATTACAGTGGCCTGGTTTTTTGGAGGCTGGAATCTCAAATTTTTCTTTCTGAAAACCTACAAAAATTGGGGCAACACGAGTCACTAGTAGCTTTAGAAACTTAGGACAAGACCTTTAGATCTCTGAAAAGAAGAGAGGCCCAGTGCTCCAGTTCAAGGAGAATGAATATCAGATTTACTTCAGCAGCAATATTTTAAAGCAAAGAAAACCTGCTTTTGATCATTTTAAAGGCCCTTCATATACACTATTCTTAAGTTTTCCTCTATTTCAATGGTCTTCAGAAAAGAACCCCTGCAACTAGCTTTAATGCTCTGCTTTTAAAATGAGATCTCCCCCAAGAAACACGTCCTATGCACGGTGCAGTTGATCATTCTGCAGACCAAGGAACAGCTTTAGCTCCGTTTCCTCATTTATGGTTATTTGAAATGCTTTGCTCAGTCTTTATACTTAAAGTTTCTCTTTTCTTTAAAAGCAAAATTACATGTAATTTCATACAGTGCACCTTCTTCTTAAGTGTGTGTCATCTCACACTTTCCCTCACACTCCTCTCCTCCCTTCGATATTTTCAAAGCATGTGGAATGCAGGAACCACATTTACAGCAAAAAAACTTTACAGTGCTGCCCTGCAATGGCTACACGGAGCCTGAAGATGGAGACACAGGCTGGGAGACTGCACAGCGACCACACACAGCCACAGCTCACAGTTAGAAAATTCTGAAGTGTCAGAAAAGCAAATGAGCAAAATCCGTGAGGTCCTGGAGAGCTGATGCAGCTTCTAAGGCAGAATTCAAGCTGAAGAAGATGCTGAGCAAGGTAAAGAGTCCACTTCTCTACCTCTAATGATACACCTCCCCCTAACATGCTGAAAATGTCTGGGATTCCACAGCAAAACTGTGAAGCCAGAATCAGTCCTTGTCTGTTACCACAATGCATTTGCAGTGACTGCAGGCATCACAGACAAATCATCGCTGGCAAACGGCATCAAAAGAAGTTGCTCACCTGAGTCATTCACCCTTGGCTACAGCAACTAAATTCACTTTGTTCACAACGGGGAACAGCTACAATCCACAAAAACAACCTCTCTACCTTTCTTGCAGGCTGCTATCACACACCTCAGAAAACAGTAGAAGTTATTAAAAATCAAATCTGAGCTTATCAGCATTAACTTCACCCACTTAATTATTATTTACAAATAAGCCATTGAAACTGTGCAAACTCCATCCCCAGAGAGGATGTTCAGTATCTTCATTCCCTGCAGATATTTGAACATCCTCCTCAACTCTGTTTAACATCTTTTTTTGGTTTTTTAAAGTAAAGTGCAGCTCTTCTGTTTAAAACTCCCAGCCAAATTCATTATTTGATTGAGAAAGTTTCAAGGTAAACCCAGAGCCTTACTCAATTTCACAGATTTTTATCCTTCTGTGTTCAGTTTCACTCCACCTAAAAACACACATTTGTTCTGTGACTTCCCAGCAGATGCCACTGAGGTGATATGACCAAGTCCCATGTTTTGTGGATGCTCTGTCCAAACAGAAGTCAGAGGATTTATCTGTACCCATTTACCTTGTTTATTCTGGCTTCAATTTCAACACATTACTATTATACTGGGAACTATTATAGCAGTAATAATTTGCTTTGATCTTGGAATTTCAAAGCACCAGCCAAACATCAGTAAACTCAGCCTCATTTTACAGATGGGCAAACTGAGAGAGAGGCTGGCAGATACACAGTGACTGCTGCAGGTGCCCTTCCCATGTTTTAGCACAAAATAGGGTACTGTCTCCAAAAATCCCTTCAGTCCTCCAGAGCCACCCTAACTTTTCCAAAGCACCATCTTGCATTTCTTTGAGAAACATGAGATCCTTCCTTCCTATTATTAAGTTGCCATCTAATAGAAATGAACCGTGAGAAGCAGAATGAATCCTGTCAGGTTGCACAAGTACAGAGCACATTCAAACACTGTGCATTTACCTCCTCTCCAGGCTCAATCTCTCTAACAGCTCTGACTTCAGCCAAGGTTCCCTTGTAAGTCACAATCACATTTGGGCAACAGCTATGGTTCATCAATGCAACACTGTAAAAGTAGAAAAGTATATGTTTTCCCCAACCACCACCACAAGCAACAGACAAAAAGTTAAGCACCACTTCACAAAATAAATAAGTCTGAAAGATTCAGTCAGTAAGCTGTTTTTATTCTGAGGCTTAACATGAAGGTAACCTTGGGAAAATCTGTTGTGCTGTTGTTTATTCTAATGATATGGAGAATGGCTGTGCTAATGAATCATTACAATTTTTAAATCCTATTATTGCATTACTAGGTAAGTTATTATTTTCCCTTTCTTACAGTGCTACAGGACAGCTGACAGGCATGTTCATATAGCTTTACTATCAACATGATAGACAGACTATTTTCCTCAGAGGAGAAAGAATGAAAAACATGTTTAACCCAAAAGGAAACAAGCAAACACATGAAAACAAAAGCCTTTGCTGCATTGCAACTTAAGATGGGTGTTAAAATTTTAGCTGGATTCTATTCAAATGTAAACAGCCTCCATGTTTGAAGTGGGAGGGAGGAGATCTCTGTTATACAAGCACATGACTTGGACAAAAACCTGGATGGATAGAGAAAAGTAAACCCCCTTAATACCAAGCTTGGAGAAAGTGCAGTTCACTGCTTATCTGAGATAAAACTTGTAATTTTATTTCTTTCTCTTCCAATCTAGCAAAATAACAACTGTCTCTTCAGTATTTTTAGCTCACAGGCATATCTGTTAAGTAGGAAAGATCTGACTCTTGTATCCTGAGCATTTACAAAGGATGGCGTTGGACATTTTTCCAAAACAGCTTGGTTTAATACTCTCCTCTTCCCACAATGACTCTGATCCTGGGCATTTCAAGGCATTAATTTCCAACCTGTAGATCAGGGATATGAACTGCAGACAAACCTGCCTGAAGAAGAATCTGTGAAGCAAGGACTAGCTACTACTGCTTGTCTGCAGCACTTGGCAAAATCACATCCCGCTTTAAGCAGGCATCTGTGAGTTTCAGGTTACCTTGACACAGATAAGCTTCGAGTAATCCGAGCCTCACCAGGAAGTCAAACTAAGCCTCAGTGCTAATACCTTCATACAGGCTGTGCAAAGATCAGGGACAGAAAATACCCTCCTCTGCTACAATATTAAGTGGGAAGGGAAGATTTAAAAATGCAAGAAATGTTTCTTGGCCCTAAAGAAAGCTGTGGTCCCCCACTCCCGAACTGCAGCTAACACGTAACATCTGCAGTTTATTTGTAAAGCTAAGAAGCTTGCACATGTTTTTTTCCATTGTCATAGCAAGGAGGCTCAAAGAAGTTATGAAAGGGATTTACTATTTGCCAAGGAACAAAGGTAGAAGGGATATTGTTCAGAGAGCACCAGGTGAACGATTATACCCACCCAAACCAGAAGGTTGTGAACAGAGCTAGTCACCTGCAATCCTTTTCACTTGGCTTTGATCATTACTTGATGTCCCTGCCCAGAACCTGCTACCCAAGTTAAGTGTTTCTACCAACCTGAATACAGTTCACAATCTAAGTTTCAAAACAAATTACATGAGCAATTTTACCAAAATTACTGGATTTTACTGCAAATAATTGGTCACATTTTATTAGCCAATTAAAGATATTTAAAACAAGATAAACTGATTTCTTTTGGTAGATATCTACTTCCTCTGTTTGTTTTTAAATAAGTTAGTTTTACTTTTAAAATATTAAAATCAACCTACTCAGGGAATATGGCTGATCCCAAATGAGAGAGTTCTTCATCTTCAATTGTGAAGCCATTACAGTTAACCTAAGAAAAAAGAGAAAGCTGCTGGTCAGCTGCTGGTCAGCTGAGTACTCCACATGTACTCATGTCACATTCTCATACATCAAACACAATTGCAGATATTTGCTTAAAATTTTCCATCCACCTCCCCAAGATTCACAGGGAGCTCCACATCTCAGCAAGTGAAGTGAGGATAGAATGCCTCTCCAAAGGAATGCACAGGACACCAAAGAACTGACAGTTCAACACTTGCACCTGCTCAGGACACATCTAGTGGGCCAGCCAAGAGAAAGAGCACACAAAACCTCACCCCAACATGAGGCAAAGAGACTTCATTGGGCCACGACAAGGAAAGGGCCAAAGCAGAACTACACATGCAAGGAGCAACGTGGGAATGAAGGGCAGCAAACTCAGCCAGGCTGGGGCAGTACAGAGCTTTGATGGAGCATATGTCACAGAGACCTGCCACAACAGCACCTGTCATCAAAGACTGCACATATCAGCTACAGCTAAAGCACACATGAAAACAACAAAAGCACTGAGAAAGACTTGAACCTCGTAAAGACATAGAATAGGAGGGGACAGAAAAAGGACAGAGTATGAGAGGAAGTGTATTCCTAATTTAAACAGACATGGGATCAAAAGAACTTGTTCACAAAACTCTCTTATAGAATAGATTCAAGCAGGTTTTAAAACTTTCTCACTTTTGTTCTCATCCAAGTCAAAGGAATCTTACAGAAGTTTCAGCTTTTTTCATGTGGTTTATATGACTTTAAGTGGCCAAAATGCACCTCAGTCAAGTACTTTATTCCACTTCCACTTCAAGTTACACACATACCGACACAAAGAGAACCTCTCTACATTCACCATTATCTCCCTACAAACATGAATAAAGCACCACTAAAGCACTAAAACTACTCACTAAAACAACATGGCCAAGTCCAGCTAAAGCTAGAAAGGGCACAGGAACAGTCAATCAAGGACAGTGCAGTATTTGTTCTGGAAAGGGACCGTAAAGATCAAGTTCCAATCGCTTGGTTTTTCTCCAGTCCCCAGAGGCAGGGACATCTTCCAGTAGACCAGGCTGCTCACCAAGCAAAGTGATATGTTCCACAAGCTGGAATGCAGCCTGGACTGGCTTTTAGAAACACACAAATACCCAAAGGCACTCCTCAGGTATGAACCTTTTAGAGTGAGTTCACAATTAAGGGAAGTGTCCTTATTCACTCCTCAGTATCTCTGCTATCTTTGCTTGATATTTATTCTGTTATTTTTAGCAATACAGCACCCAAAGGTTCCCAGTCTCTCAAGATGGGCATGCTACTGCACTGGCCAGTGTAAGAGCATACCTGAACCAAAACCAATATGTAATTGCTGAATGCAAAAACAAGAGAAGGGGAAGATAATATCAACAGCAAGTAAAAACATAAGGCTACAAGGCTGACAAAAAACAGCTTGATGGTTCTGAATCACAGGGAAATATTTAAAAATATGTAGTACCTTATCACCAACTCCCCTCCACTAAGCCAGAGACAACACACTTCATGAAAGTATCATATTAGGAATGATACAGGAGGAGAGATTAGAAGGGATGAGATATCACTGGTTTCACCAGATGAATGCATGACTAAAAGAAGGCCAAGTGTAGGGAGTGAAGAGACAACAGCAATAAAACTGGAGCTCAAGGTTGTTCCCAGTGGTGGAAATGAGAATGTGCAAAGGGAGGCATGAAATGCAAGGTCTTCAAGGAAAAGGTGAGATGCTGGAACTTGAGACGAGAAAAATTGTTCGAAGAGTATGACAAGGTAACACTGTGGAAGGAAGGCTCCAGCCTCAAGACCTATACTCCATGGGGACAAAAGAAAGTAGAATGATGCCAACAGCCAGAGAAGAGAGCAGTGAAAGGCAAGGACTTTGGGCAAAAGAACTCTATTCCACTCAAAAGGATCACTTACACTTTAGCTGTGTAAGGAAGAGCATCAGGCAAAGTCCACTAAAAGTAATGAGGAAGGAGTCAAAGTATGCAAGTCCCAAATGACTGCCCTAAACCACAGGGAGAAACAATGGGGAATGGAGGAGCAAAACAGACCACATGGGGCCAGAGTAAGTGTTGCAGGAAAACAAAGGAGCAGCAGCATATTCATACTACTGGTTTTAGGTCCAGTTAACTAATTATTAGGAAACATGTTTGTACATGTCAAGTACAAGCATACCTCCCTTTCTTCTAGAAGAACACCTCATAAGGTTGCATCCCGTAAAACACTTCTGAGGACCATCCAGGTGACTTCTGGAGATTTTAGTTCAAAAAATTCTAATGTCCACAGTGGCAGAGATACTGATGACAAGATGATCTGATACCTGATGATCAGGATGAGCTTAAGGTAACACCTACAGATGACATCAGACATCCATAGAGAAGACTGGATGGAATATGAGATCTGGGAGTCAGCAGTTCACAGAAGTCAGTTAAAGTACCACAATCTGGTGGAGCTGCTCTTGGACAGGACATGAAACAAAAGTCATTATAGCCAAAATAATGTAATCTTTGGGGAATTCTGGCTACATTCTAACACAAATATTCAAAGTACCACAATAAACTGGTTGTATTGACATCTTCAAAGTATCCCTCTGACAAATACAAATTGTAAAGTCTTCAAAAGAGAAAAAATCCCTCGTCATTGAAAGGAAATGTGTAATTAGAAACAACACAAGGGATGATAAGCAGATGCTAAACATCCTAAAGAATCACTCCCCTACAGAATAAGAGTACCTCTGTATCAAGGAAATAGTAACTGTGCCTCCTTGCTGGTAGATGCCCAGCTCTACCAAACAGGCTATTTCCATCTCAGCTTTCATCGCAGCAGTCAACATTTGCCCCCATCTCAAGATATTATTTTACTCAGAAACTTAAGTACAAAACTAGCTTATATAGAAGCAAAAAAGGAAAAAGAAGAAAATGGATCTTTCAGTATTCCACTGGTGTATTATTCCATCCACTACAATACGTTCAATTCAGATGCATATGAAAAGTAGGTGAGAAAAAAGAAGTGACATATCAGAAGTTATCTAACAAGACATCCTGTCTTTCCTTCATCTCTCCAGATGGCCAAACCACCTGACTACATTTAAAAGCCACACACCAGATAAAAGTTTTAGGCTGCTCTTTCTGCTGCTCTTTCTACTTCTCTGAAGTTTACTCCCTGTGAAGGTCAAACACGATGATGACCTGACCAGCAAGGATTTCCACAAGTTTGAAGCCTGAACGAAGGATTTACCTCTGCAGGGTCTCAGGCCAGCAGCTTTCCATGTTAGTTCAACAACAGCCACACTATATTTGGCCCACAAGAAGCTTAACTTTGACAGGGTTTACTAAAGGGTGTTTCCCCTTTAATTCAGTGTTTGAGAAGCACATAATGGAAAGTCTGCATACAAGAGCCTCGCCCCTCAGGAAAGAAATGGGGCAGATCCAGCCACTACTGCTCAACGAGCAGATCTTCTCCTTCAAGTATACTCAGTTGTCCCCAAGATAAGCAAAGAGCTACCCTTTCCATTGCCATTAACATTCTCCCCCTTTCAGAAAGGCTAAACTCCTACAGCACCATCCACCTAAGCAGGCTGTGTTCTAGCCAACTTACTTGTGCAAAGAGAACTACAAGGGCAGCATTGTCAGGGTACTCCAAGTGCTTTGAGTAAAAGTGATGAAGAGCAGCAATGTCGTTCTGAATCAGCTCTCTCTTTTCATTGTCTAGCTTGTCAAGGTCTGTGGACAAAGAATACATTCCATTTCAGTAACAGGAAAACCCCCCAGGAAGACTTAGGTTAGAAGAGGCCCAGACTTTAACAGAAACCCCTGAAGGACAAGCCACTTGGAAGTACTGCAAGAAGTGTCTGCTCTTCCACAAACATAAGGTTGCCTCTGCTAAAGCCACATGTGCACTATGAGAACATGAAGGATTAAAACGCATTTTCTGACATCTTTAGATTAGCAAATAATTGGACACAGACTTCACTTTCTTGGGAGAAGGGTTATGGTCTTTAAAGTGCATTTGTTAACTCTAGCAAGCAGCCCAGCCAGCCCTGGCCCTCTGGAAGCCTATCAACTGTGGATAGCTGTCCTCAGCTGGTCTGACACAACCTTATGAGCGACATGGCCCCATCTATTGTGGTGTGAACTCAACATCACCCACCTGAAAGCATGCTTTATATAATGAAATTTTCTCATGCAGACCTATTCCTTAATAGCACAAACTAGCCCAAACTGCTGCTAAGACTGCTTATCTCTGCTGCTTTTAAAAGATGTGGTCTTTCCCAGCACAGAAGCCCTAACTATTTGTGGCCACACATGATAGGGATCTGGCAACAACACTGGGGCTAATTACAGGGGTTCTCTTTGCAGCAAGAAGAGGATAACATGAGGATGCCCAGGAATGCAATCCACCTGACCTATTGCAGGTACCTGCTTCAGGAGGTAGCAAACAGTGCCTGAAAGTGCCCACGTCTGGGCTGGGGGGTGACCATCAACAGAGGTGTGTTTAGACTGCAGGCATCCTCTAATAGGAGACAGCAGGAACATCAGTGGAAATGTCCTGGCACACCTGCCAGCTGTATTCCATTATGGGTTTCTTCAGAGATTTACCCTCAGGCCCGTGACAGGTTCTAGCCAAAGCCATGGCCACTGAACCTTCTCCTGCCTCGTCCATGCAAAGCAAGCTAGATGATCAACCATATACACTGGTCCCCTCCCTCTCCCCTCAAGAGCAGAGTGTTTGGAAGTTTTTTCCTAATCCACTCTCTCACAGCGGCAGTGTTAATAGTTCTCTCCTGCTCTCTCCAACTCAAAACAATAATGGAAAGAAAAGGCTGCACAACAGTGGAAGAAAGAGGAAATGATTTGTAAGAGCAGATGTGAATGATGGGCGAGTCACAAAAAACACTGAGGAAAATGAAACTGGACCATTTGATGAGAATTAAGACAAATCAGAAATACGAAATTCTGAGGTTCCAGCTGCCAGCCAGGTGCCTTTCCCTGCCTTGTGTATGGTGTTGTAAAGCATAAGACAACTGACGAACACAGTAAAGGTGTGCTAAAGCAGTGAGGTGAGTCAAAAAGCCAGCAGGAACAGTGGTGCTCGCTAACAAAACAAAGGCTTCTAGAGGACAAGCGGAACACTGCAACAGAAAAAAACATTTCAGCCTTTTAGCTCCCAAATTAATAAATTATTGAAGACAAGCTGCAATGCAGAAGAATACACAGAAATTACTTCAGCACTTACCCATTCTCCTCAGCCTCAATCCTGCCAACTTACCTGTAAAAACTATCCTTGCCCTAGGCAAAGTTAAATGTTGGCATTTTTCCCCCTTGTTCCCCAAGTTGTCCCAAAAGCAATGACAGCAGCTTTTGTTCAGGAAGCAAATAAGACTACTGTGCTTGGTTACTCTGCTACCTCAAGTCCTAGAAATGAGTGCATTTATTCAGCATTTTGTAAAAGGTTTTGGAAACCATCAGAATGAGAAATGTGAATATATAACCCATTCTCTCTGTGTATATTATGCTCAGCACCAAGAAAGAAAATGACAGACTGGTGAAGACTGTGCCAGGGTGGTTACTAATGGTCAGTTTCTAACTTGGCCTTACTGGATGTAAACAGATTTCCAGTTAAAAGTGAGCCATTGCCTTACCTCCTTCTGTGGATTATTTTAGAGCATTTAGGACATGGAATCATATATAACATGTCAGATTTGACTGGCAGTGACACTGAAGCACAGTCCAGAGGGCTTTGCAATTAGCCCCTTAGTCACTGTCACCATCAAGCAACTGTGCTGTCTCTGATTTTATGCCTCCTGGTAACAAATACCAGCTATTTTAATTTTACAACATTACAATTCTCAAAAGACACTAGAATACTAGCGAAGCAAGAGATGGATGTATGCTACATAATTAACTCTGTCTAGGTTTTCATCCTTGTTTTACAGCTCCCACAAACAGCCAAGAAAAAAAAAAAGAAAGAAAGAAGAGCACTGCACTTTCAAAAAAATGAGGAACCACAGTTCTCTTTGTTTACTCCCTTCCTCCAGCAGGAGTGGGATGTTCTGAAAGGCGTTGATGGAGGGGCACCATGGGGAAACAAATCATTAATATAGTTAAGTCAAAACCTCTGTTTACCTTCAAGCCTTTCTTACTTACGTGATTCAAACTCTTTTACAGCAAACAGCTTCTCTGATTGTGTTCTTTCAGGGTGAATTTGCTAACAACGAGGTAAAAAATAAAAAGAAAATATTTTAATGCTTCGCTTTGGCAGTATTGTTTACTCATTCAGAATCTGGGGACTCCTACCTGTAAGACAAACCCAAATCCACAGTGTGTGGAATTTATAGGAGTTGATAAACAGCAATGAGTTAAATTGACTACCCTAAGTAAAGGCATAGAAATATTCTCTCCACACCAAATTAGGCAGCCAAAGATGAACTCCTATCAAATTTATATACATAAACTGAACAGTATTTTGAATATGTCATTTGCTTTGTTCTAGAACCCAGAAAGCTGCTAACAATAGCAAGCAGGCAGAAGACAGGCTTTGCTTTGAGGAAAGTGAATAAACTGACTGTTGACAGAGTTCAAAAGCAATGCTCCACTGTTGGCCTAAGGCCACTTCTTTGTAATCTTGGCCATTAAATATGGCTTTGCAGGTGGCCCAGCAGCTGAGGTTCAGGGACTATGGTTTGCATATTTAGCTTTTATATGACATGTAGGGTTCTCCCACCTCCCTGTAAGTGATAAAAGCAGAAATTTACTCTAACAACTTTTTGTCATTAAACATTCGATTTTGTTTGTGGATCACCAGCAAATCACTCTTTAATTAAGTCACACACATGTACATTCACACACACACACCTACACACACAGCAAGGATGCAGCTACTTTTCCAGCAGGCCACCAAAATCCTCCTTACATACAGTATCCAGGTTGCCCTTGTCACATAAGCAGACCTCAATCACAAAAATAGGCTTCAAAGAGGTTTTGTTTTTGCAGAGAGAGTTTAGAGCTCTACAAAGATACACAGCATAATAACCTTGAAACTCATGAATCCCATCCCCTCTGTGTAAGCACCCGTGTTACCCTCAGTATCCACATAGTCAGGGAACACTGAAATGGAGGTTGACATTGCAATCTTCCTTCCTTTCTCAATACTTTTTTTCTCCAAAGACCAAGGATCTGAGATTTCTCTCTCAAACTCTATTTTTCACCAGCTAATTCATAATCATAAATGTTTATCCTGAATACCTCAGAGGTGTTTTTACCTTACAAATGTACTGGGAGTTATATGCTACATAATGCTATGCAACTGTAGCTGAAAAACACAACAGGCAACTGCTTCATAAATATATCAGTGCCTACAGCCAGGTAACACTAGAAGCACTCCTTGGAATTTAAGCCCAAATACCAAATCTCATTCTTCCTTCTCTTCATCAGCATGGCCTTGGTGCTCGCCCACACGTGTAACCAAGAGCTCAAATCTCCCAGAAGAGAGGCTGAAACACCAATGTGAAACTATCAGTAAACATTTCCAGGCTCTGTTCAGCAGTACCTTGGCCCTAGGTTACAGCTACACAGCTGAAGACCCCACCAGCCTTTTTCTAGCTTCCCACAAAAGTCTCCAGCTGGGCTCTGGTGGCTCTGACCCTGCTGCAGTGGTCTGATGGTCAGTTCATTCAGCTGCTCGAGCTCTGTGTTACACCTGTCTGTACACAGGAAACTTGTGTGTGTTCTTTGCAGGGAAGTTACTGTTGGTCAGTTTTCATTTTCCTGCCTTCCCTGGCACCCAGAGCAGGAGCAAACCTCCCAAGCCTTGCCTCCTGCTCACCTGTTTGGCAAGGACCCTTGCTGTTAGCCTCACAGTGTCTGAGGGATGCCAGTTCTGCCCAAAGGCGCACATGGAGGCACACTCCAGCTTGTGCATTGGCCAGTCTTCCTTCTGAAAACACAGACAAATATAATTAAAAAAAAAAACATGAAGAAGTGCCACAGAGAAAAACTTATGAAAAAGGGGATGCAACAAGTCCTGCCAGATCCTAGAGGTCAAGTGAAATGTATTTCCTTTAAAAAATAAGATGACGCTCACTAAATCTGAACAAAAGCTTGAGTCACATTTAAGAGGTACAGCTATCCTGCTTTTTTCAAACAAATGCACAAGGGATGAGCTGAGGTCAGAACATCTTCATTTACTCAATGGAAAAAAAGTATTAAATGACGAAGAAGCAAACAGACAACGTGATTTATAAATCACCAGTTCTTATTGTTCAGTTCAAGCATGTGAGGATGCTGTAGGTCTGAGCTTGATGTCTTTATTGGGTTCATTTCCATTTAATACCTTGGCCCCTCATTATGAGGCGACCCTGGTATAATCAGGAATAAAGTGGCTGAAGTCAATGGATTCACAATCACTAAGAATCATTTCACTGTAAGGTCAAACCCAAAAATTCTGATGGAATTATCAGATTTTTTTTCCTTAAATATTGAAGAATAAAAGTACAACTAGGCAATGAAAACACAGTAAGATAGACAAACATTTTCGTTAAATGTATAGAATATTGTTTAGTTAATGTATAGCATTTTCCTAGTTCAACATACTGTAACAACATACAGGAGTGATGGCACAAGGTACTGGCTTTTGTCACTCTACAAGTTTCACCCAAAGCCACAGAATCTTCCAAAAAATAGCACAGAAACACATATTAACAATCTGCACTAGTCCAGGCTGTCCTCAGACTACATCAAATTCCATTTTGCATATTCATTCAAACATGGAAATATTCAAGCAATGCACAGTTATTTATTGCTATATCTCATCCCAAACACATATTTATAGCACTACATTAGAACAGACCTATAGTGTTCTGTCTGCATAGGGAGCATCAAATTTTGTTTTCATACGATTCAAACTGGTGGAAAACACTAGCAGAGAAAAAAACTCACAACAAATCCCACAAATCTGTAAGTGAAAATTTGAAAACCTTTTAGCACCCTCCAGAATGTTCTTAAATCCCCTACTCTGATTCACCCAGTACCCCAAACCCTGTGTTGGTCCACCCCCCCCAAATTTTTAAAAATAATTTTAAAAACCCAACAATATGGCCCATCACAGTGACTGAGCAGCACAGAAGAAACAATTTCTCTCAGCTGCCTAGCCACTAAAGGCAAGAGCCATTTGAGACACTAGAGAGACACACTGGAGGCTGTCTAAAGCATCTACACAGGACTGGTAGATATGATACAGGTCTAGTGGGAGATGAATTCCTTGTGGGAACTACAGCTGTAGGCTACATACAACAACCCAAAGCAGTTAAACTGCCAGGGCAATCAGGACCCTCAGTGCCTCCTGCATTGGCTGACCAACTTACTTACAGGTTTTGCAGATCAAAACAAAAGCCGAGCTTACTAATTTCAGAGCTACTACACCAAAAATTCTTCCATTGAAAACAGCTCTTTTAACTGCCCTGGGCATGGACAGCTTTAGGAGGTTATTTTATTAGGAAAAGAAAGGTCAACACCTGCCCCAGCCTTGGGTAGGATTTGAAGCAGTGCAACACTGCAAAGGTATTTAACCCCTCACAATGTCAACTTTGCTGTCCTTGACAACTCGGTATGGTACTTCCAAAAAAACCTACATACAGGCTGCTTGAAATAAGCTCCAGTGCAAATATTCTAAGAGGATGTGGCAATACAGACCAGAACCAAAATAGTATATTACACTGTAATCATGTCATGTGAAATTACACTCTCAACTCTCCTACAGCTGTCACACTACAAAATGCATCCCCAGAGAGACCCATTTCCTACGTATGCCCCAAAATCATTTCTGGAAAATTCCTGACAGCCTCTGCTTAGGAATCTACAGGGTAAAGGCTAAAAAGAGACAGAGGGGAAATGTTACCTCTCACCTCTTCTTGCCCACCCAGGATACCCTCTAACTTTAGCATGATTGCTCAAAAAGTAAAGGCACTGAACCTGAAGCTTTGCAGGACTCTCATCCATACACACCTGTTAAATAAACAGGAGAAATTACCTGATAAAACAAAAAATCAAAATGCAAAATCACGTGCCTGTCTCAAACCAGTGTTTTTAAAAAAAAATCCATTTCTCCCTTTATTCTTTACACATCGTTAATTAAAATCTTTCCCCAGGCAGAATCATACTGAGTTATATGAACTGGTAGGGAGGTTAAAGGGACAAGATACGGCTGAATTGTGCAAAATGAGATAAAAGCCTGAAACACCACAAAAAAAAGAGAGTTCTGATGACTGAGTAATACCTGGGATAGAAACACCATGAGAGCAGCTTTCCCTGCGATCACAGCAGGACTGTATTTTGCATTCTTTTCCACATTTTCCTCCAAGTAGTTTGAATTATAACAAGTAGCATTGTTCTAACTGAATCCCTAATGCTTCATTAATGACATTTTCTTCCTATTTTCATTACAACCACAGTATTTTTCCCTTCATTTAGGAATGACAACATTTTTGGAAGGGAAGTTCTTTAAAGCTTATGGTTTTTACATCAAAGCATGGAAACACTCCTCTTCACCAAGTTCTTCAAAAAGATTCTGCTGTCCAGGACTATTGGACTGATTCCCAGAACACTGTCTTATAGCTCACCTTTGGGGAAAAACAACAATTAACAAAACACAATATTAAAAAAAATTAAGACTTAAGCCCAGACAAATGTCATCATACCTCCTTTTTCACATGGACTTTTACAATACTATATACAAAATCTGTTCTATTTCACTCAATTAAAAAGACACACACACAAATACCAGAGAGAAATGATGGGCAAGCCAGTGCAGGGGTTAAGCTCACTTCTTCAAAATCTTAAGGTCCAATTGTGATCAAATGGCATCCAACTCTTTAACTGAATTTCAGTGAGGCAACTTCTGATGTCTGATATTAATTGGTAAAGTTCTCTGATACAGCCTTTCAACAAGCAGTGAACGTAGAAGTTTCATGTATCTTCACAGCCATCCTTCCCTATCATCATTTACCAAATGCTGGGCTATAGAGGGTATTTGACTTTCATGGTTTAACATTCAACATACTCACAGGAGACATTTATCAAAGAAAAGTACATTGGGAAAGTTTTTGTATAGGGGGACAGACACCCAAAGCAATCTTGCACTGTCAAAATCCTTTTGTGCAGAATCATTACAGCAAAAAAATTTTGTGTTTTTTCTACAGCTCATCAAAGAGGAGTAGGCAGTTTCTACAAGGTCCCATTTAAAACACACCTGCTTAATGCTAATTACAGGTCTGCAACTACATTTTGAGGCTGGTTAAAAATACCTGTTTCACTTACTCCAGCAATACCAACTACAGCAGCCTTTAACATGACACGTTAAGAAAAACTCATAAATGGTTTGTTCAAAATTTATTTCAAATGCTGAAAGTCATGACAAAAACATCTCTTTCTGCACTCTGGCTAGCTGATCCCCACTCTGTCTGGGATAAATGATAGCCATGTGTAATAAGAGCAAGAGCAGTTCCAGTAGCCAGTTCAAGTTCACCAGTTCCAAAATTGCAACCACGTAACCCTCTTAAAACATTTCTCTTTGGGGTGTTTCAGCAGCTAATTTCTGAGGGGAAAAAATGAGCACAGGTCTCTTCTTGCTTGACTAAAATTATTATAATTTAAGAAGTCAAGACCCGAACAGCTGCAGATGGGGGCTGAAATAACAGGCCTGTGCTCCGAGGAGGCGACACTGGAGAGTGGGACGGTGTAAATCTGCTGGAAATCACAATCCCTTTTAAAAGGAGAACTGGATTAGAGCTTGGGAAAAGAAAGACACAGCAAACCCATACTAGAGCCAAACCACAAAACATTAAAAGCAGCAAGGACAGACAGCGAAGGCAACTTCCACCCTCACACGCCCTGTATCCACTGCTGAATCCACACCTACGCAAACATCCAGCTTAATATCGGCCAAACATGTGGTTATCTATCTTAAAAGCAAAATAAGAGACCGAAACAGGAACATTAAGGAACTGTGCCAAAGCCAGTGTGTGTGCATACATCCACCTCTCCCCACAATGAGCAAGAATTCCTTGGAATTGTGGTATAGGAGGTCTTTAAGTAAGAAAAGAGCAAGCTCAAAAGCTTTGGGTTTTTATCCCAGTATTCCTCACATAGTAAACATTTGTCCAACTGATTTATATTGAGTAATAAGGTATTAACCAACATATGAAGTCATACCATGCCTTGCTGGGTACATGCAATTTTTAGCTGCACTGAGTAAAATATCCAATGGATTTACAGGGAAAAGTTAACTTAAAAAATAAAAGTGAAATGACCAATACCATGACAGTTCTCAAGTACAGCCCTGCCCTTTTGTCCCTGTTGCATGATGTCTCATGCCCATGGAGGCAAAAGGCACACATTTCCTGTACATTCCAGTGTTACAAATTCACTATCAAGGCACAGATGTCCCTTTTGGCTTTGACAAAGAATTGCTGAACTGCTGAAAAGTGCCTTTGAAGAAGACAGAGATGAAGATGCAGTGCAGACTGTCTGTGCAGCATGTAAAGTCAGTGGAGATTGGTTTCTAGAGAATATTATGCTTGAAGGTAACTTTGAAAGAATGTCAAAGAATTCAATCTCAGCAACGTTCTTAAATTTCATCAGACTGACTCAGAAGGACCCAAAAGATGGAAGACAGTGTTACATCAACTAGGGAGTCAAAAACCATATGTATATCACCAGTAAGAGTGATACCTTGTAGTACCTGTGTAGGTCATACTATAGTTTAGACATCAACAAAATCTAAAAAAGGCCTTTACATCTAAAGCATCATACCACACACCAACAGGTAGAAAAGATTCTAATTCACTAACTTATAAGACAGACGGGCTTTTGATGAGCATCAGCTTTAGTAGACTTAAGGACACTCAGTTTGAGCAGTTCAGATTCTTATTCTAGGAACATGTTCATCTAGAGAGAGAGAATTCTGACCACCAAAAAAATAATTCTTTTTGTGAAAAAATCAATCCAAAAAAAAGCAATACATGTACATAACTTTACCAAGGAGAGAAAAAAAAATCAATCCCTCCTCATTTTTAAATATAAAAGTATAAACTTTGTCAAGGCTGGAAGTCAGGATACTGAGGGAGGGCCACTTGGCAGTGAAAGCGAAGGACCATGGATGAGAAGAAACAAGTTCTTCTACTTCCAATGTGATATCTACTTGCTATTTTTTCCCAGCACAAATTACTGAGCTTTCCTACTTCAGAAAGTCTTGCTTAGCTGCTTCATAAACCATTGTAAGTTTTATATAGTAAGAGCAGAAACTCACAGTCTCAGATAAAAGCTGCTAAACAGATGCTTTGTTCAAGGATTTCCTTCCCTCATCTAGTTAAAGGCTCTTAAGAAATAATGTCATGAGGAAACATTTCTTAGAAAAAACATTTTTCATGAATGAATCATGGGTTTTCTCTACACTGTCTTTAAAACTCATCCATATTCTTCTCAAGACCCTTAAGGATGCTCATATAGTAAGTTTTTACTTTGGAAGTTCTATGAACTACTGCAAATTTTGTAAAAAATGTATTTCTATTAAGCCTTTTGAGTTCTCCTGGTGCCTCAAAACCAAAAGGCTATTTGATTCACCCACAATTCACTAAGATTCTGTGGGAAAGCAGGAAACTGGGAAGGTAATAGAAGGAAAACTGAGGAGAGATCGGGCTTCTTTTCAAACGTGTGCAACAGGAGAGTAAGAGATATCCTTGAAATAAAAGCGACAGCCATGTCCAAAGTGCCTGGGAACTGAACAGCACAAAGCACAACATCTCTGTCCAGATGACAATGACAACAGAGACCACTCGGCATGTACCCACACACCCAACAGCACGGTGACGTGCAGGAAAAGGTTTGGATTACCTATAGCTAACACACAGCTGCATGCCAGACCTTGGGTGACTCAAATCCTTCATAAGCATTGTTCCACGCTCTGTGCCCAGCACCACAGACCTTGCAGAGCTTACGTTATTCAACCAGCAATCCAGTTGAGCTTTTCCACATGAAATGGGATAATTCTTCCACGTCAATCTGAGGGCCCAGAAAGGCTAGATTCTAGTTCTGGCTTTCTTTTTTTTTTTTTTTTTTTTTTTTTTTTTTTTTTTTTTTTTTAAGGTGTTTATTCTAATTTGAGTTAAAAGTAGAGTTTAAACTGCATGCAAATGTTTTGGATGTCTTTGTCTTGCTCTACTTTAGTGTACACTTATATTCGACTTCCAGGGGCCTTTAAAAAACAAAGTATATAAAAAGAATAAAAGTTGCCACAGTGAGTAAGTTAGGGAGAAAGCCTGGTAGGTTTCAAATGGTTATGACTACCATCAGCTGTGGTAGTCTCAATACTCAAAGTATTTGCAAATATTAAAAAAAAAAAAAATCCTAAAAAATCTCTCTTAAGATGGCTATTTAGTGATTTGATTTTTTTCCATTAGACACAGGATCTCTTACCAGTTTAGTGAGCTAATGTTAAATTATCTGGTTTGTCCTTAAAGGAAGAAGTAATACAGACATAATTAGTGGGTTGACAGGCAGCTCTAATCAAAGTCTCAGTGGTACCAAGCCCTGAAGCTACCGATCTTGAAAGACTCATGCAGACCATGTCAAAATCCTGTGATTGTCCAATGCACAGCTCCATGGTCAGCATCTGTGGGATGCTGGAACTGACTGGACTGCTGCTAACCATAGCTGCAATTAGAGCATATCAATGCCACACAAACAAAAACTGGAGTTCAGCAAACCTCCCCTTCCTTCCCCCCACTCTCACAAATTGCATGACCATACCTGACATTCCACATTGCAGTAAAAGGCCTGTTTGCATCTTCCACACTTGGACAATCCTTCTTTCCTTAAAAAGAAAACAGAAGTTAATCTGTTCTAGAAACCTGAATGAAATAAAACTGTGTGCTGGATCACTTTTTGCACAGTATTTTGCATTTCACAATGAAAACTATATTTTCTTCAGAGCATTGCAGCTACAGATCGAACCACATTTTTGAACAGTAGACATTATTTTTATTTGATTTAGATTTTCAAAAGCAAGTTTTTCCAAACAACTCTCATTATGCAAAAGCACTCTGCTTTCTTGATAAATTGCTGGGCTTGGAAACATGTTACTCTATGCTATTTGACAGACAGCATCATTTTTTGTCACTATACGATGCATAATGAGCCAAATTTTTTGTGTTTTGCAAACTTTAAAACTGCTCTGTGTACTCGTTCACCAGTACTAACCCTTTGCCTTTCTACTGCTTCTCTGGTTATAGAAAGCATGACCTTTGTTGGACAAGTGCCTCCAAAAGCCAAGAAAAAATACTGTTAATCATTAAATATGCTGTTTGATCTCCTGTCACCTCAGAGCCCCTTACTGTCCCACCCTGTCTGCTCTGATATCTGTGTATTCTGAGCAGACCTAAGGCTCACACTCTCCTTTTTTATATTTGTGTATACCTCAACAGAGGAAACTGCCACAAGAAGGTCCTTTTCTGCTTTAAAGTGCATGTGTTGCAGCAGATCCCACCAAAAATAGAACGTGTGTTTCCCAACAAGTGACATTTTGGTATGACAGCAGTAGGGACCTCGCAGCAGTACTGAATGCTTTTAAAAGGTCTCACACCCTCCCTGGTGCAAGTAGAAAAAAAAAAATTGTCTTAAACTGAGGTAAGCTCTTTGGAATAAATCAAGGGTGAGGGTCCTCATACGATGTGATAGTGTGTAACATTTTGGTGGTCACTGGCATTCGGAGCCCATAAAAACCATCAAGTCTGGCATCCTCTGATTGTATTTGCGAAGCACACAAGGTGCAACACGAGCGAGCCGGGCTAACATCATGACTCCTCTTGCTGACATTACAACCGCTTATTTAAAGTAACAACCACTATCTCATGCAAATACAATGTTACAGCCTCATTTTGCCCATGTTACCACATAAGTTTCCGTGACAACTTCGCAAAGTCTCCCTTCCCAAGGCTGGTGCTGAGCCCATAACCTTCCTGCTAGGGCCCTTTGCAAGCTCAACAAGCACAGTTCGGAATCTAGTACGTGCTAGTTCAGTGCTAATGCAACAGTCACAGACACAGAGCACATGTCTGAGCACCGGCAGATCACGTTACATCACCGGGACATCGTTCCTCTTAGTGGCACTTCATCACCCTGGTGTGAAATAAGTTTCAGATTACCCCACTAACTGCTGTCCCGCTGCAGTCAGTATGTTCCTTGATCACTGTGCTCCTCCAGAGCTCCAAAGGAGAAGCTTGCGTGGATAACAAGCAGCTGCTCCTGAAGATAACTAAAAGTTATTCCATGAGATAATTATTATCCTTACAGTATTACTTCATATCAATGAAGTATGGGAGTATTCCTTGGTCCTTTGGCAGACAAATCTGAATACGATAAACAAAACCAGACACTTCCTTTGGCACAAGGAAATTTGTGGTTAGGTACAAGATTTAAAAAAAAAAAAAACTAAAACCAAAAACAACACCTCAACACAAATCTTAGAAGCTGGGAAAAGCCACTGACATAAAGGAGGAGAGGAAAATCACCTCAGCTGTACCCTTCTTCAAATTGGTGGGACTTGCTTCACTAGGAACTATATTAGGAGCTCATATGCAAAGAGAGGGGTGAATCAAGTGAACAAGCCATAAGTACATAAGGTAATGAGGAAAGAAAAAGGATGTATGGATAAAAATAGCACAATTACAACAGTTGTTTTTAATTACTGAGGCAACTACTAGCATTTGCTCTGAGTTATAACCAGGTAAGCACTTAATTCCTCAGTAAGATGTCAGAAGCTACAAAAGTACTACACCTTCTAAAAATATGGTGTGGTGTGCAGTGTCAAATTCATGAATTTGCTAACCCTAATATGCCCTTTTTTTAATTTATTTTTTTTTCCCTGCAGCAGCTCATATTGAGAGGCTTGACGCAAACACTGGAATACCTCCCCTTCACACAGGTAAGGAGGCAGCTGCAGGGGCCCCAGCAAACTCGAGCCCCCCGCATCCCTCCAGCACCAGGAATCCCGAAGCACGCAGGAGCAGGCAGCACTCCAGTCCCAATGCTCCCAGCCATGCGACAAACAGCTTCTTGCATTGCCTGCGCTCTACCCCAGTAGAAGTAATTTGAAGGCTAAAGTTTCAGGCAGAGGTAACATACAGATATTGCCGTATATTTCGTTACGGACATACATATATATAAATATTTCATTAATTTCATTCATAGATATTCCATTCGCACTATGAAATGTGAAGTGTGAATTAGGCGATTGTAAACCCTTTCTCCCTTACTAAACCTTCATTAAAACCGGAGAACACGAAATCATTACAAAACTAGACGGATCAAGGAAACTTCCGGCGAGAGGATGGTTACGCACATGTCTGCGTGACTGCCAGAGCACGGGAAGAGCAGATTTTTTTCTTTTTTCCTT
>NW_008237239.1:14394224-14411758 GCF_000691975.1 Corvus brachyrhynchos | reverse complement strand
GGGCTGGGCTGGGGTCGGGGAGGGTTTGCCCACGCGAACCTGTGTGCGGTGGAAGCATCCCCGAAACCCACCCGGCTGTCGGGCAGCGAGGGCACCGGGGAAGGGGCTCTCCCGCTGGCCTCTCAGCCCTCTCGTTAATATTAGCACCTAATACAGTTCCCAGTGAAGTCAGTGAAGCAAGTCATACTCATTTGAAGAAAGGTAAAACTGAGGTAATTATACTCTCCTGCTCTACAGCAGTGGCTTTTCCCAGCTTCTAAGGTGTTTTTTGCATTGAGATATTGTTTTTGGTTTTAGTTTGGTTTTTTTTTTTTTTTTTAACTTTTGTGCCTAACCACAAATTTTCTTGTGCCAAAGGAAGTGGCTGGCTTTGTTTTATCACATTCGGAAGATTTCTGTCTGCCAAAGGACCAAGAAATATGTCCATGCTCTATTGCTATGCAGTAATACTGTGAAAGTAATAGTTATCTCAGGGAATAGCTTTTAAATATCTTCAGGAGCAGCTGCTTGTTATCCATGCAGGCTTCTCCTTTGGAGCTCCGGAGAAGCAGAGTCAGCAAGGAATATACTGACTGCAGTAGCAGAGCAGTTAGTGGGGTAATCTGAAACTTATTTCACACCAGGGTGATGAAGTGCCACTGAGAGAAGCAGCAAGGTCTCCTAGAGCAAGGCACCTCAGTCGTGAGCAGGTTTCCAGGTCAGGTCATGGGGGGCTCAGGTGTTGCGGCCTCCTGGATAACCAGGGCAGGGAGAGAACGTGGCAAGTCTAGCCTGTCCCTGCAGGTTCACTGACAGCCCCAGGCACGGTCAGGAGTGAGCCAGGTCCCAGGGGCAGCAGCAGACAAAGTGGGTGGGAGTCCCCAGGGAAGTGGGACAGGAAGATGAAGGCCTAGTTGTGCCCTCAGGGCCCTAACAATACACCATTCCATATAACTAATTTATATCCAGTTGCACATCTTTAACTTCTCTGATATTCCCATCCATTGTAACATGATGAAGTCATTGGATCCACTGCAAAAAGAATGTGTCTTTCTGGACTAGTGTTATTTGAATTAGTTAAAACATCACTGTTTTCACAATGAAAGACTGAGCAATGAAGATAGGTCCAGTCCTTGAAAAATATGCTATCACCCTCAACAAATGAGCTAGATGTTGATTATGACCAACTGTAGAACTGCAGGGATGGAATTAGGGTATCCAGTTAAAATAATAGGAGCAGTGTCTAACCAAGTACCTCATCTAGTGCGTGAGGACTGCCATTTACATCCCAGTTCGGTAGATTGAGGATGTCAAGCTCAAAGGCCTGAACTCTTAATTATAGACTATTCTATACCTAAGTATATTTAAAAATAGTGATCGATAATGTATTCACTTTGAGAATGAATTAACATTAACTGGAAAACTGCCCTTATGGTCAATCCAGTTTGATTAATTTATAGATCCATTATAGTTAGACAAATAGTCACAGCTCCTAAATGCACCTACTCTGACTTCTTATGCTGCACAAGCTATTTGAATTCCTTAAACTAACTCATGCTCAAAGTAGAGCAGAACTTTTATGAAATAACCAATCTTGATTTTAAAATGTCCTTAATAAGTGTGTTTACGAAAATCCCTAGTAAACACATACGCTTTAATTGTACCCTTAAAATGCCAAGTTATCTTTTCAGCTACTGTATCATGTTATAACATTATAAACTATTTTGAAACATTTTCAGCTTTTTTACTCTCTACATTAGCAAAATGAAATGTTTCAGCATTTGCTTCCGAAATCTGAAAACAGGATGACATACTCCAGTAGCAAAATCCTGGTCACGCTGAAATCAGTGACAAATTCCTAAATTCTTTCCTGAAGTCAGCATTTAATTTCTGTTTCAAATGAGACTGTGTCCAAATAAAAGAAGGCTAACAGCTCATATCTATCAACTCGATGATCTTGGAGGTCTTTCCCAACCTTATGATTCTAAGATGTTCATTATCAGATCACTTGTAAACAATAACTTGTGCTTCTCTAAGATTGTGTGGGTTCACTGATAAGAAGCTTGTGGGAGGGAGTCTTTTGGGGGAACCAGCTGGAATGATGGCAAATGTTATCACACTTCTGTTCCACATTATCACCCTTGTAAAACAGCTGACAATTTGATTATGCCTCAGGTAATGAGGAAAAATTCAAATTTCAGTAGGTCTCTTTTTTAATAAAGAGTCATTTAGTTTTAAAAACAAAAATAATAATTTACTAAATAGGCTTTATTCCACCCTGAAAAATATTGCTTTCCAACAGATAATGCATGGATTTATTCCCAAGAGTGAAATTCAGCAGCGGCCTGCAGTCCCATTCAAACCCTCCAGGAGAAATTCAACCAGCTGCCTGCATAGCTTTTAGCTTCCTTTGGATGTTTGCAAAAATAAAACTGGTTTGATAAGTTATTAATGAAAACAGTTTGGTGGCTACTTTGTTAGAGTATTTATCCCATCTCCTGTTTTCTGTATTTATGGAAAACCTGTAAATAAAACATATTCTTTTGGATCTCCCTATTTCATCTGTGTTTTCATACCATGTTCATCAGAAAATCTGAACGTGGGTTTTTATGAATCAGTATGAATGCCTCAATAAATAATGGTTTATTGCAAAACACAGACTTAGTAATCAATTTATGAAGACTCTCAAGGCTTTAGCCATATGAATATGCATGCAAAGGCTGAATGAACAACACCAGGGAGTTTCCTGCAACCAGAAAAAGCCTGGAGTGCTCTCACTCCCCACTGCTCACAAGATGAGTGGAGGAGTCTGTGCTTGCAGAACATGTTGAGGACCTGGCAGGATTGGGTGATAAAATACTTTGCTAAATTATACCTTACATCTGCAGAGACTTGTACTTCTCATCTCTTCTATCTTTTTTTAACTTCCGTTGTGTCTGCTTTAAATATGAAAGATGATGGCTCATGAAAGGATGTGAAGTAGGGTATAGGTTTAAGAAAGTCACAGAACAAAGTGTCGTGCGGGCTCTTTGAATTTCTTAAAATTAAGGAGTCTTTAGAAGCAGAGCTGTTCACCTTCACTCACAACCTTGGAGCCGCTCTATGGAAAACGTTGTGTGTTTGACAGGAAAAGATCCATCCCAGTTAGTCACTTTTAGTTAGGCTTAATCACTTAATCTTCCAGAAACGGTACCGCCGAACCGCAGCCTGCACTCTCCAGGAACGGCTGCATGCCCTGTGCCCAGAGCTGTCTTTTTGTGTTACGTGTCACCACAGACTTTAGCCAGAAAGGTTCTGAACTTGGAAAGGGAGCAGGGAGTCACTCACTAAGACACAGGGCCCCGAGCAAACTGGAGGGGGAGCTAGGAATAAACACTAAAATCAGCTACAGGGTAGGTACAAGAAACAATCATAGGCCAGCAGCCTGCGGGGAGAGAAAGGACAAAGGAAATGGTATATAACCTTTTCTATATTTAATGCAATTATTTCCAGAGAGATCTGGTATACTAACCTTGTCTTTTTTTTATCCTTTGTTTTTTCTTTTTTTTTTAATCCTGAACCTATTGGTACCATCAGCTGCTTTCAGCTCACCAGTACAGGTACTCACAACCAGGGCAGATGGAAGCACATCCCACAGTGCAGTGTAAGTAACAAAAAACCTCGGTGTAAGCTGGTTTAATAGGTTTTGTGGGTAGATTTCATGGCTTGTCCTAAACTCTGTCCTGCTGTAGCTAGGCAGCTGTTTCTGGTACCTTTGCAATTTATGGATAGTTTGGGTTCAGATTTATTACTTGTTGTGAACCAGAGATTAAGTGTGAAGGTAAAAACTCAGCAGGAGCTGGGAAATGCTGCCTTTCAAAGAAGAAAAGTGCAGTTAATCACTTTTAGGAAATAACCTGCAAGGTGGGAGTTCAGGGATGGCAGTGAGTTCAGAATTTGGTGGGGGCTGCAAGGGTGGTGTGTCACCAATGCATCTCTAGGCGGATGTGCTCCCAGCTCCCAGCCCTAGAGGGGCCTGGCCTTGACATTCAAAATCTGTCCTCATGTTATCTTCTACATCTGTGCTACTAATTGTTGACATGTTGACAATGTTGACATTGCCCAGTACTGAAACACAGGCAAAAATACTCTGCAGATGCTGTGGTTCTGTTTGATAGTCAGAACTTTGTTCCCAGCCAAAAAGGGCTGGTGGAAGTGGAGAAGATGAGCAACCCTACGGAGATACCTGTCTCTTCTCTTTAGAGACATTGTGACAGTGAAAGACCCAGAGATCTGGAAAGAGGTTCCTAATTTTTTTTTTTTTCATGAAAGGAGCAAACTCTTCACTGCCCTCACCTATCAGATGCCTCCTACAGTTTTATCAGTGTTAACATCCCCACTGCAAGTGCAGACCTAGAAGAAGTAAAGACTCAAGTTTCTACCTAATATATGGAAGTGATTTGCCTGGGTTAAACATATTGTAATCCACTCATTTGAAGTTTAAAAGCATTTTTAGTATGCCGTTATAGAAAGCCTGTACACAAATTTCCAAAGACAAAAAGTGACAGCAGCACAAATGTGGTTTCAGGAACATATCATGATGACAGAGCTGGATGACTGTGGGGAACAGGCAAGGGCAGCAGTTAGGTGTGAATGTGACACTCAACACTCAGATGCTTGCAGTTCACAATTTGCTTTTATCAGAATCAGCAACCTCACAACTGCCTTTCTGTGTTAACTCCAGCCTGCCCCTGGCAGACCTGCATTAACCTTTGCTTATGGAGCCACGGCAGGACTCAAGCAAATAAAAAAACATATTATGTCAGATTCTCCCCTGGTGTAAATCAGCATCTCTCCACTGACTTTGAAGGAGTGGCACCTGCTTGCTCAAGTTGAAGATCTTACCCGGTGCTGCTGTAGAATCATTAAGTTGTCACATTCTTCCCCTGCCTCTCCTTTTGTTGTCTAGCTGCAACTTTTCTGAGTTGAAGACTAGAGAAGGGTCTTTGATCCTCTGATAACTCCTTGAGGCTCCCTAGGATAATTGGCCGGGACACTTTTTGAGTTATCCAGGGTCACTTTATCTGCCCTTTTACTTGGAGAGGGATTACAAGCAAGAGAAAAATCTTGGAGCCTTCACAGATGCAGACGACCTACACGAGTGCTGCCGTGTGTAGTAGGTCAGGCACCCCTCCTGTCATGAGGGTCACCCCATTGCCACCAGGCTGTATTTAACCTATGCTGCTACTGATGTGGAAACAGAAACCCTTCAGGGTGACCTGGGCCCTAAGACTGCCTACCTCTTTTTTCCAAGCACACTGGGGGTGCTGAAAAAGGAAAGTGTGTGAGCTGCTTTTCTGCTGATGGAGGTATTTACTCACTGTAACCAAGCAGTCTCTCCACATTCTCTAAAGTTCTCATAGTAAGGCATTTTCTTCAGTCCTAATAATGAGTTTTGCAGCTATTCTTTAAACCTCTGGGGTTTTTTGCAGCATTTTGGAACATATGATCACTGAAACTGTGAGGCATTTCAGTAGCCACACCAATGCTGCATAAAGGTGTAACATGACATCTATGTACATACTTTTCTATTTGTTTTTGCAAAGATTGCATTAGCAGTACAATCAATAGTAATTTATATTTAACTCCACTACAGAAATGCTCAAATGCCGTGCCTAAGACTGACCCTTTCCCAGCCATGCTAAAAATATCTATATTCAGAGATGACTTCCCAGAGATAAAATATTTTTGAGATTTGCTGCTTAATAAGAGCATTGTTCTGCCAGGGGGTGTTTCACTGAGGCTGTACAATATTTTTTTAAAATCAGAATGCTTTGCAAAATTAAATCAAATGCCTTACAAATGCCTCAGTATATCACACTGAGGCAGTTACCTTTTCAACCAAATTTGTAATCTAATCAGGTTTGTCTGACAAGACCTATTTTCCATAAAACCATGCTGACTGGCATTAATTACTTCCTGTCCTTTCATTCTTTATCAGTTGAATCCCATATTCTATTATTTTGCTCCCCCCTCACCTCCTCTCCAGTTTGATGTTAGGTTAGCTGGCTTATATTTACCAAGGTCATCATGTTTGTCCTTGCTGAATACTGGCAAAACATCAGTCTTCTTCCAGTCTTCTGGAATTTCTGTGTTATTTCAAGACCCATTAAAAATTAACATGTGGAAGGAAGAATTCCCTCCACCAACTATTTGAGACTCCTCAGGTGCAAGTTATCTGGGCCTGATGAATTACAGGATTTTATCACAAGTAGATATTTAACATCCTATTTGGTTACTAATGGACTGAAAAAGGCTTTGGCTGCCCGATATGATACTGCTGTTATCCTGCTTTTTCCAAATCAAGGAGAGACATATTTATTGAATATGGCTTTCTTCATTATTAATGATTTTACCACCTTCATCTAGTTCCTGGCAAATTCCATTGCTGGAATTTCTTCTGTGTATAATGTACTTCACATACTCTTTTATTTTTTGTCTTTTTTTTCCTTGCTGGATATACATGTATCTTAATCTTCAATTTCCTGTGTGTAATAATTTTCCTTTTTCTTTCTTTTTGCTGCAGAGCACTATTCCTCCTTCTAATCTCCTCCAACAAAATGAAGTAATAGCAGGAAGGAGGGAGAACTGTAACTAATATTGTTCTTACCTTCTTCCCTTACTGTCCTGGTTTAATTTCATTAATGAAAAAAAAAAAAGGCATTGAGTAGATGGATTCTGGAAACCAAAGAGCCTTCTTTAAGTATACCAGCTCCCTCTTACAGGGTATGATTCCCTGTTGACTGAGGAGCCCATCTTTCAGAAGGCTAATTCATGTCCACATTGTGTGTGGGTGTTTTCTCTGACAGCCACCTCGTCTGCTTTTCCTTCTGTGCCTGCTTTTCTACATGGACAGAAGCAGAGAATACACAGATTTTGCTGAGACAAGAGCCACCATCCATCATCAGATGACAGGCACTTCTACTTCTTGAAAGATGAAAGCTGGTCTGGAGAGTACTAAATATTTCTAAGGGACACTGTGCTGAGAGGTATCACACCAGCAGCAGATGGAAGGCCTCCAGATGTGTTTATACAGAAATGTGGTGCTCTCCCACCTTTGTATTACGTACCAGAGTGCATTTGAAAAATCAAATATAGAGTATTTTTATTACAATCAGTGACTTTGGGAATTCTCATTACTTGCAACAATTTTTTTTGGTGGTCATTTAGCTTGTGTGGCATCCACCAAGTGGATGGGAGAAAAAAAATGTAGTCAAAGCATGTGAGTTTTGCTCTGGGCCTGGGCTAGTGAGCCTTTGGCTCAGGGAGAGCACTCTTAGTTTGTGGTGTTTGCTCAATATATATGGAATAATGCATCCCTGAAGCTGCAGTCCCTGTGATGCTGGTTCCAGGGAGCAGAGTTCTGTGAGCTCAGGGATGTGGCACAGGGAATACTTGAAGGGCTGGATGTTGTCACAGAGATGGGGACAGGAGATAATATGGTGCAGTCTTGTCCGTGTTGCCTTTGGGAATGCTTTCTGGAGGAAACCATCTGTCACACGGCCATTGCACTCTTTTGGGGATGCTCTTGGAATGATCCAGAACGGAGACAGAATAAGTGCGAACTGGTCAGGGATTTCAGGTATTCAGCACCGTGGAGAATTGCGCTGCGAAAGTATTTTAGATACAGACAAATACATTTTAGATAAATACTCACTTCTCCCTTGTCCATTGTCAGTGCCTATTTGGTCTCAGAGTTAAGAGAATGGCAATAACAATAATAATAGTGATAAAACTAAGGGAACTTTTATCTTCAAGTGTGACTGCCTTGCAGGTTTATGTCACTGAGAAGCCTTTCAGTGGGGTGAGAAAGAAAGGTTGTGTGAGACTGGGAGTTGTCAGACTCCATACATGCAGTTGGAGCACCTGGACTGCAGAGGGTAAGTGAACTTCAGGGCCCAAGTGTGTAGAGGGACCAGTATGGCAGATATGATTGACCAGGTGGAAGGGCAAATGTTCTTTAAGACAACAATTTGGAAAATCCCAATATATAAGACAGAAAATGAGGCTGTTCAGCAACTGATCTGGGTAATACAGATGGGTTTATATCTACTCAAAGATTTGGTGCAAATATTAAATGAAAGTAAAAAGTATATTGTTTTATTTTCATAGAATCATAGAATGGTTTGGATTGTAAGCGACCTTAAAGACCATCTAGTTCCAAACCTCTGCCATGGACAGGGACACCTCCCACTAGACCAGGTTGCTCAGAGCCCCATCCAACCTGGCCTTGAACACTTCCAGGGATGGGACACCCACATCTTCTCTGGGCAACCTGTTCCATTGCCTTACCATCCTCACAGTAAAGAATTTCTTCCCAATATCCAATCTAAACCTAACCTCTTTCAGTTTAAAGCCATTCCCCCTTGTCCTGTCTCTACCTGCCCCTGTACGAAGTCACTCTCCAGCTCTCTTGTAGGTCCCTTTAGATCCCTAAGGGTCTTCTATTAAAGTAAGTTCTCCCTGGAGCTTTCTCTTCTCCAGGATGAACAACCCCAACTCTGTCAGCCTGTCTTCATATAGCAGAGGTGCTCCAGCCCTGTGATCATTGTTGTGGCCTCCTGTGGACTCATTACAACAGATCCATGTCCTTCCTCTTTTGGGGGCCCCAGAAAACACCTCAGGTGAGGTCTCACCAGAGCAGAGTAGAGGTGGACAATCATCTCCCAGGTCCTGCTGCCCACACTATTTTGATGCAGCCCAGTACACAGTTGGCTTTCTGGGCTGCCAGTGTGCATTGTCAGGTCATGTTGAGCTTCTCACCCACCAACACCCCCAGGTCCTTCTCAGCAGGGCTGCTCTCAATCCATTCATCCCCCAGCCTGTACTTGTGCTTGGGATTGCCCTGACCCATGTGCAGGACCTTGCTCTTGGCCTCATTGAACTTCATGGATGTATTTGCATGTAATTTTACTGTTTTATTAAAATAATAAAAAATAAAAACAGGAATTCATGGGCAAATACATCAGTCATATATTCTGTCCCAGAAAATGACTGTGTCAACAAAGTCAGGCTTTTTTCAAACACTAGAAAACTAGGAACAGAAATCAGCATTCCCAAAGATTAATATGATGCTTTTCCTCCTGTGCTAGAAGGGGAGCAGGGATTCTCCATACTTCAAGAAATACCTTGAGGAACAAAAGAAAGACAGAGAACAGAAGATGCATTAGGATTACAGTATTGAGAGTTGGAAACTGTTCAGCTGGACCACAGTACTAACTTCAGCGAACACACTCACAATGAGAATGAGACTACACTGCTCAGTCAGTCTGGGAAACAGTGTTGAAATCGCAGCTCATCAGTTAAAACATCTTCAGAGAAAATCCACAGAGACAAAACTTTCTTAAAGAGGGAAAAGAAAGAAAATGAGTCAATGCAAAGCTCCTTCTCAAGGGAGTTAAGTGAAAAATGAAAAGTACTGAAATGTATGCAGGAGCTAGATGAATTGAAACAATCATGAAAGCAGTAAGACATAATATTGTCATCTCAGGAATGAAATAAAGATTTGATAATAAAAATAAGTGGATACACAATCCACATTAACACAGGGAATTTGAATTTATCCCTTTTTATGACATCTGATGATGCTTTGGATGGTATTGAATTGTGATTCATGTATTCAGAGACCTTTTTACACCATCAAAGGCATTCTTATGAACAAAATAAGCTCTCGATGAGTCAAAACTGACACAAAATTATTGTTTAATAAATGAGGTTAATTCAAGGAGGATTGCCCTTACTTGTTCTTTTTAAAGACATTCTCATTTTATCAAACCTTTCTAGGGTCCCTTCTCTTCAAGCCATAAAAACTGGCAAGGGTAATCTTTGTGTCAAGAATCAGTGACTAAAAATAGTCTCCAATTGATAAGCTAAAGTTTGCCACTTTGCTTTAAGCTTCCATCTCCTGCCTCTCTGAGATCAAAACATGGTTACTCTGTGAAATTTATGGAAGAGAAAAAAATAATAGGCCATGTGACCTTCATTGGTTCAATTAACTTTTTCAGTTAACTTTTAGTCTTCTATAGATTTCTTAATATACCCAGCATTTGCCTTCATAGATGTGGAATTACTTATTTTGATCACTAACTCTGAAAATGCCAAAAGTGAGTACAGAAACCTATTTCTTAGACGTCGTCTCTTTAGTCACTGTAATTTTTGTTGCTCATCATAAGGCCATATGGGAATCCTTGTGTTCTTCTTCACTCTGAGCACCATATGTGAAGACAATTTCCTGTCTGGAGCCATGGCCATGCCAAACAGGGACTAGTGAATCCAGTGTTGTTATAACACAGTTAACTAGGTGACCTCTAGAATGAAAAATTCTATTTAAACTACTGTCATTTCTCCAGTCCATTTTGGAATAATTTGGCCTCTAGTTATTAGCTCAAAGAATAGTCTGAGCTATCTTTCCATAGTGGATTAGCACCTTCAGATTATAAAGGTATCAGATCTTGTGAGTGTGTACCCTTGAAGTACCTGCTGTCTTTGTGTCCACTGACAAATATTAAGCAGCCCAAAATCATGGCAGTGTTTGAATTAACACCCAAGACAACAGCCACTGTATTCCAGAATGACAGATATGTAAGAATTACATTATAATTTCTGGACTGTGATGTGCCAAACACTTCCTGAAGACTGAAGACTTTTTTCAAGGAGTTAAATTAACCCTTGCACTACTTACTTCACCTTTTAACATAAAGTCCTGAAAGGATATTCACCAGAAAGGTTTCTGTAAGTGTTTATACCTTGGGCTTTGCTTCAAAATGATAGGAAAAAAAAAAGATTGAAAGCTCATTTTTTTCCTGCTCTCCCACAGTAGTGTTGTTTCATCGGCCTAATCAAGATGAGAAGGCAGTTATAAATTTGTATTTGTCTGGCTTTGACAGTTTGCTCACTAATTTACTTAGCTTCCTAGCCAAAAGACAAAATAATGCTTTTGCCATGTGTGGGACTTTAATATGCCTAAAATCATGGAGTTGTAAGAAACACGCCTTGTAATGTATATCTCTATACACATTCTGTTAAAGGAAAACAGAAAAAGAGGGAAAGGGCCTGTTATAAGATAGGCCTTTTATGAAAAGTTCTGGATAATATAATTGGAATAGAAACAAGGGGGTCCTATAGAAATGTAACGGAACACTATAAAATTACTCTAAAACCTATGGAGCATTATATCTTTTATATGAAGTTTTTTGTGCCATTGTATAGAATTTAATAGAAGAGGTATCTGAGCTATAGGATGGTAGGGAAAAAAAATCTGTAGAAAGCATATCATTTTGTGTTAAATTCCACAGGAGTTTTCCATAAGGGCTGGGCTGTTTCTGAGTGTATCCTGTGCGTGTTTCTTCTCTCTCTACTCCTGTGGCGAGCTGAACTTTGGTTTTAGTCTGCAGCACATTCTGAATGCACGAGTAGCCTTTTGTGGGGAAAAAAGAAGATAGTTCTCTGTCTCATTAATCTGCAGATTCATGTGGAAGTCTATGCTGTCTTAAACTTTATTGGCAGGTCACCATGCAGCTGCATGAGCCATTGTGTTTGAGTTCTAAATGGGGATGTACAATAGGCACTGTACCTTCTGGTGTAAAACGTACACAGGAAATCACATACCACTACCATCAGCAACTGAGGTTTTGTATTATTTCAATGGACTGAGGGCCCTTTTTTAGTGCACCAGGGAGCTAAGAAAGTGTACATAAAGGACAGCATAACAGCATCCTTGCCTGAGTTGGTAGAAATGACAGAAACCACTTTTTTTTTCCTTTTTTTTTTTTTTTTTTTTTTTGGTGGTGTTGATGATATCGGAGGCAGGTTGATTATGTATGAGCCACAAACACAAGATTAGTGGTATCATGTTAAAAATATTACTTTTAGAAAGCCAAACTGGTCAAATATTGAGGATTCTCAGTTGTTCTTACCACAATATTCAAAACAGCATTTGGAAAGATTGCTGCTGAAGCCAATATCACAGGAATTGGAAATGACAAAAGGGTCTAAGTTCTTCCAAATTTAGGAAGGAGAAAAAAGTGTCAAAACAGTAATAAACCACGATCAGGTCAACAGGTCCATCCACATGAGAAAACCAGCATTTAACAGAAAGGTCTCTGAAACTTCTGAAGAACAGAAGATTGGTAGGAAAGCATTTTTATGAGAAATAAAATGTGCCTTCCTGTCAGGGAGGAAGGGTGTTGCAGGGTGCTTGAGAAATGGAAAAAAAAAGTGCCATTAAACCCCAATATGAATAAAGATCAGGTGAGAGAGGATGTCACCCGGTGGCCTTTGGAACTGTATTTCTGCTGCCTCCTGAAATTATGTTTTCCTGGAACAAAGGAACAGTGTTATGGAAAAGTGGGTGCCAGATACTTTAGGAAAATGAGACACAGTGAAGCGGATAAAAGAGACAAAGACAATAGCAATCATATGCAATAAAGTGAAGGCAGCTGAGGTCTGAGACAAAGGTGAATATTCTGAGCCAGCAAGATGACTGAAGCAGGGGAAGGAAGGAGGGAAAGGTGATTCACAATAACATTTGAAAGACATTGGCTTGAATATTTATCAATGTCACAGCAAACTTAGCTTGGCAGCCTTGGTGGCTGACTTTGTTCTTTCAGTGGTTTCCCACCCTTAAGGTGACAAACAGGAATGTGGTTTGGAATACAGCTCTTAACATGAGCCGAATGCAACAGTTCTTAGGCCCACATGCCAATTACACAGGCACTGTCCTGCCATTTTATGGCTTTTCTATAGGCATAGCTGAGGTTTTTACTTGTATCAATATCCTGGATTCAGGAGTGCTGTACATTTACAGAGGTGTGGAGGCAACGTACAGCAGGACATGCAGAAAATTCTGCACAGCTTCTTTGAGTACCTCGCTTGCTCTGAGTCTATTCAAATTACAGTGTAGGTCCTATGCCCTGGTCAATGACTCTGCTACATCTTTAATTTAGAAATAACTAAAATAAGTCTGAAGTGATGAATCCACCTGATTTTTGGTGGATACGGAAGTACTTCAATAATTAATTTTTTTGGCTGATAGCAAAGATCTGATTTATAGTGCTCTTGCAAGAGTTTCTTCTGCACATATGTGATGGCATTCTGAAGGGACTGGTTCCTGAAGGGTAAGATGCAGGGACTATTAAATATCTTAGAGAAATGCCCAATCAATACATTTTGGAGCTCTACTCAGTGCTGTATCCCAACATATTCAAAGTTAAAACAGCAGCCCAGCTCTAATCTAAAGGTAAGTACAGAGCAAAGGTCAGGAAAAGGACCATGTCTTCCCTTGGTGGCATTGGTAAAAGTAGAGTTAACTCTAAATGTCATATGGCTGTAACCAAGGGCAGAATTTGGCTATTTGTTTTGAATCAGTGTTATCAATAAAAGTCTGCCAAAAATAACCAACTGGTAAATATTAATTTAAACAGAAAAATTGGAAGTCAGTTGCACACTGAGTTGCAACATGGGGCCATTCCATGCTGGCAGTAAGAGGATAATGATGCAAAGTGCCAAAAAATACCTGGAAAGCATTACTTCTGTGTGACATCCAATAAAGATGCTGCACACACCCCTACATTTTTCAGCAATTAAATATCTGAAAATGAAAGTGCTCTCTTTCCCCAATTCCCCAACTGCAATGGCCAAACTACAGCCCAGCAATGCTGCAATAGAAGTTTTTCAGGGTGGCCCCTCTGCACAACAGCTGTTTCTCAGTCTGATAGTAGCATCTCCAACCAGCTGCTTCAGTTTGCTCCTGGCTGTCACTGCTATAGGTTAATAGGAACAGAAGCAAGAGAAGGGCCTAGGCCAGCATAAAGCAGAAATAACAAAATTTTCTGCCAAAAGGGAGTGTGGGATAAGAACTTTAATGGGCAAGCAAACAAAGAATCAGACTGAAGCCTGAGGCGCTTCAGTGTGTTGGCAAGAGACACACAGTCCTGGAACAAGTGCAGCCCAGAGTCTAAATTTGAAATGACTGTGGGGCCTCTGTGCCAATAAAGTTTGGCTCTGTGTATACATGTGTGCATGTATATCTATATCCCCACACCAAATATGTAGTTGTGATAATCACATAGTAAATTACAGAGCCATATGATGAACTGCATGTGCCTTTGACCACCTCACCTGCCCCCTGCCAGCTAATCCATCTCTATTTGGATTTGCTCTGTCATTACAAATCAAGGCTTTAATCCTGCAAACACTTATGTGTATACTTAACTTTAAGCATTGGAACAGTCCAGTTGAAAACAAGTTTGGCTGGGTGTAATTTCAGCTTCAACTCTACGTGTGATCGTAATCCTGCTTTCTACATCCAATGGTAGCAGTTTGGGCTCGTGACTTCTTTTAGCTTATGGGACAACACCTCTGGCACTTACTTCTGTTTTGGTGTGTGCTGAAGATAAATCTGTATTATTCCACTGGCTTCAATAGTGTTACACCAATCTACACCACCTAAGAATCTGCCCTGTTGAGAAAGGAAATTCATGAGGATTACCAGACGTAATCTACAAATCTGTACTAGGTATCAGTCCAAGCATAGAACAAGGGAAGGGTGCAAGTACTGGATTTCTTACCCACACAAGACTGGAGGTGCAGGCTGATGGTGTTGTTCTACTGTGAGATCTATCCACCCACCCTCGTTTCATGAATGTAAGGAAGGTCTTTCAGAGCTTCTGCCACCTGCTCTCTCATGGCTTCGGCTCCAGATTTTCTCTCTGTCCCCTTCCATAAACTGTGCAGAAAACAAAGAGAAAGGCAGCAGAGGAGAAATGTAATTTTATACTGCAAAATAACATTCATAAGTCACACAAACACTAAACCCTACGAATAATGGATCTGTCCTTTAGGGACAGTCCTTTCCGTGTCATTGTCTGGTACTTGTGTTGTTGTTCATCTAACTAATTACTGCTTTGAAAGGTATAGTCCTGCTGTCATGCCTAGATTAGCAGCAAGTGTTTGGCCAGCTACTTTCTTGTCACAGTTGATAATTATTTAATGAGTTCTGTTCTTCCCTAGGAAAGCAAGATTGGGATAGAATTGGACTTATTTTATCACAGTAGCATTGCTGCGCCTGTTGGCAGGTTTGACAGCAACAGCACTGGATTTCAGCAAGACAGAAGAAGAAGAATTTCCATAAGTAGTTCCTGAATCAGTTGGAAGCAATGGCAAAATTAATAGTAATGAGTGAATCTCAATAGATACTTACTCATTACTGTGTTAGCTGCCAGTCCTTTCCTGCAGCTGTAGCCGTGCTGGAAGCTGGGTGATGCTCTTAGCTAAAAGAAGAACCACTGTAAGTTAGTACAATATGTTGCTGAAATGGGAAACCTAACTTCAGATCTCCAGATTCCTCCATCTGCAGGGGGCCACTGAAGTCACCTTTTTTTTTTCAGTGGACATCTATTGATAAATAAAGGGGTGTCATCACAGGACTACAAGGGCCCTTCCTTCAGATTAGCAGTCTAAAAGAACATTTGGAGCAACAAAGGCAGGTAAAGAAACCCTGTGCTGAGATCAGGTTAGAACAGCACAGTCAAAGCCTTATTGTACATGTAGGTACCTGCTGCAATGGGATGTATTTTAAAAACTCTGTGGTACCTGTCCCCAGTTATTTTCCCTACCTGTCAGGAACTTTTCAGAAATAAATGGAAAACTTTCTATCTAAAATGTTAACTCCTTGAAATCTGGTTGCAAGAAAAATATAAAAAATACCTGATCAAATTAAAGATGTTACATTTTAAAAATTTCTGAATATATTTTTATTCAAACATCTTAAAATTTTCAAAGTCAAAGCAAATCATTTGGGCTAATTTTAAATACTTTTTCTCTGTTAGCATTTTACTTCAAGGAAAAATTGGGAAGAAGTTTTATTCTGTTTCAGAACAGGGAAAATGTCAAAAAGGTAGATTTTCCCAGAAAACAGAAACTTGTTTCTGCTTACTTTTACTGTTTCTCCTCATACTGAGTTGTGTTTTTCTTCCTAAAGCTGAACAAACTTTCTAATTCCTCAAGGCCATAAAGCATAGGGATCTTTTTTTTAAGGTTACAGATTAATTTTGAGCTTGAGTGCAGTCCACTCCCTCATCCTCTCTCTCTCCAAAACATGATTCACCTGAGTATGTATGAGGTACAAAGACGGGGTGTTTCTGTCACTTGATTTGCCTGGAAATGGCACTGAGTCATCAACTACCCAGTGCCATACAATGCCATGATGTCCTACATTGAAGTGCCTTCTGTATGGCCACATCACTCAGAACAGCAGCGGTAGCCAGACAGGGAGAGGATGGTTTGTCTGAAATAAATGACCTGAGGACTGCTGGTCTCAGCAAACTGCTCCTATAAAAACAGCAGGAGCAAGGGAACTCTGAAAACATAAGAATTTCTTGTTAAGCAAGCTGCCCCAATAAGGATAATAAACAATAATAAAACTTTTTGAAGGCATGCAAAATGGATGGTTGCATTTAAAAAAAACCTAATATTTTTAATATTAAATCTAATATTTTTCCAAGCCAGATGGTTTCTTAGCCATCATATTTTCCAAATTTTCCCACAGCTGTTCTCAATTGTCTTTTTTAAACATAGATCTTGTGTTTAAAATGGTCTAATCCTGAACTTACCAAAGCCAGTGTGGAATTCCTATGTTGACTTCAGTGACTTTTGTGTCATGTTGGAAGTATGGAAGGCAGTTGCTTTCTCCTCATAGTCTTCGTCATAAGTTCTGTAAAATATATCCTGAGATGGTAAACGGAAGTTTTTCTGGGAAAGCCAGTGCAAATGTAGTAAGTGACCAGCATATATAGGTTGAAGGGGGATTAAAATATTTGTTTAAGTAATCTGTAGCAGAAATCGTTCTTGGTTTAATTTATGTTCCTGCTAGGAGGTGTGGATTCCTTACCAAGAGCTGAAGGCTGTTCTGACAGTGGCACACTGGATCATTCTCCAAAGAACAAGATCACACAATACATTCACAGCTACAAACAACACCACTGCTGTAGTTCAGTGATTAGCACTTTCACTTTTTCACAACAATGTGTCAACCAGTAATGTAGAAGTAATGATTTACTAGCAGTTCTATTACTACATTTACCTCAGGTCTAAGATTTATGTGTATTTTTTTGCTCATATTTTTTGCAGGAGATGGCATCCCAATAGGCATTGTTTTCTGTTAGCAAGCACATACACCAATTTCTATGGAGGGGTTTTCTCTATGCTGGTAGAACAAGTAAATTATGCTCTGTGCTGATTTATTTGCAAGATAATGCACAGAGTTGCTGAGAAGAGATTCCATGTCAATGAGGTTGTTGTTTTTGCAGTTAAATACCAGAATTTACCTTTTTCTATGCACAGGTTGGTAAACAGGGCCGTGATTTCATTGCGGGTGCCATTTTCATTGCAGATAACCAGTTACTGAGTTAGTCCTGAAAGGTGAAGAAGTTGCAAGCAATTCAATTCTTTCTTTACCTCCCTAACTTGATATATTCTGTATTAAACTCACTGTCATCCCAAATGAGGACCATGTCATC
>NW_008237239.1:14349479-14394169 GCF_000691975.1 Corvus brachyrhynchos | reverse complement strand
TAACCTGTAAGTGACTGAAGTAAGGAAGCAAGGGCTTTCCTGTCTCTGATATATCCTTTACCTCTCCTTCCTGCCTCACTGGCTGAGCTATGCCATGATAGTTGAAGAAGGGAGCCATTCATGCAAGATAAGGCACTGAACAAATTCTAAGTCCCCTAGTCTGGAGAGAGTTTAGGGCTGAATTTGAATCTGATCTTTACAGTCACTTTCAAATGTATGAATATTTTCACTATAAGATACAATAAGGTGTGGGTCCCCATGTCCTTCTTCATTGGTTTGAGCATAGGTGCTAATGCGAGTTCCTCTTGCCTGCTTCAGTAAATCTGTCCCCTCCTTACCTTCTCTCACTTTTTGGCATTATGGCAGAAGAGTTTTATTACCACAGGCCTGGGCCCTAGGGTACATCACTGTGTCCTGCAGCCGTAGGGAGGAGGAGGACAGAAGATCCAGCAGGCAGGAATTGTGCAGCAAGATTGATTTATTTGATTATTTTACAAACTCTTTTATAGACTTTTTTCTTCATAGTCTCATTGGACAAAGGATCAGCCACCCCTTGGGGGTGATTGGCTAAAATCCTAAAACATTCATTGTCAAAATATTTTTCTACTATACCATAAACAAGACTCCTCAAGGCTGCAGGTGTTTGGTTGTTTACATAACTGCTACCTCTTCTGTGAGAGAGAAAAGTCTCTCACGGACTTAGAAAATGGCAAGAAAATCCTTGCTAGCAGCATTTTTGTATCGACAGAGTTAAGCCTGTTATGGCAGGTCTTGCCAGGCAATGTCTGAAGGAATTTTACCCACTGTAGATACCATAAAATTAAGGGACAGCTGCAATTTTAGAGGGAAAAGAAAACAAGAATCATGAGTGGTTAGAATGAAATCCATGCCTGCCCTGCACCAGTGCAGTATGACTCCCAACAGTAGGTTTTATATGTGTGAAAATCAAAAGGAGTTCTGCTTGCAGAAGAAATATGGGAAAAAGGGAAGAAATAGCTAATTGCTCTGTGGATAAACAAATTAATAGTGCAAAATGCAATTGGCAATAAAGTCCTTCCATTCAAGATATTCTCATTTTATTTTGAGCCCAGTGAGCATCTGGTGAGGTTTTAAAGCACTGCACATTTACTCATTTGACAGGGGTGAATGACACAGAAGTCAGCATCTTGTGATAAACAGGAAAGGAAAAGAAAAGAAGAACACACGTTATTCTGATGTCATCTCCCATTGTTATTGTTGTTGTTCCTCCAAATAATGGAATTCTGGAAGCAAGACCATAAATCTCAAAGCTCAGCATTGTCTCATTTGGAGATCAAGGTCCTTGTTGCTGATTGATTCATGCATTTTTCATTTGGCTAGCTAATATCCTTAAAATGGAACAGACACTTAGGCAGTGAAACCAGAGCTATTCTCCCCTCCCCTCAGAGGATTTACTCTATAAGTTAAGAAATTTCTCAATGATTTTGGTGGAAAATATAATTTGTAGAAAACAATGACTATTATTTGCCTGAAAAGTCTAACATTAATTTTCTTGGCAATGAGCCTGTTGCTGTGTGCATTGAGAGCACTCAGCTTTTAAGGTTGGATAGTGATACCTTTTCCAACTTGCATAATACCTAATTCTTTGAATTATCCCATTGGAATGAAGTATTAAGACATCACTTGACACAGATAACAGTATCAAAATCTAACCCTTAATGAAATTTGTAGAAGCTGAGTGTGCTCTAAATCCATATTTTTATGGATATGTTCTACCTTCATTTGTAATCTTTAGACAGATGCATGGTCATGACACTGATGTAGCTGCCTGTATTTCACTACAACTTTGATAATTTTAAAGCTGTCTGAGATTGTACAGAGTACAATCAGAGAAAATTGCATTTTCTTCTAAGTTTTAAGTGTTAATTTTTATATAAACAGGATGAAGAATATATTTTTTAAAACAGCTATTCAGGGATCACAGAACTCACAATGACATGGGATGAAGAGGGGGCACAGACAGCTTTGCTCTAAGGAGTTATTTGTTTTCTCTTCAGACCCTTAGGTAAATTCCAGTTTCAGCCTTATGATATGAATCTCAGTGCCTCAATGAGTGTTGATGTCTTTCCTCTTTGATCCTGCTTTAGTTCTGGCCACAGTTCCCTCAAAAACTCACCTTCCTGATAAATATCAGGATTTCTCAACATTCCTTTGCAGTGGAATTACAGTTATCACAAGTAATAATTTTTCTTCCTGCTTTAAATTCAAAAGTGTATGTTGAACCTGTACTACCTCCTAAAAAATAGACAAAAAGATATTAGGATTGCTACTTAGCACAAGCAAAATCTAAGAGGATTGTTCAGTATCAGGATCAAAATGGCAACTCCAATATCTCCATCCCTTTGATAGCAACTGCTTGATGGAAGATATGACTGTATCCAAAGTAGCTCTTTGCCACTCATGGTTCTGCTAGATTCCCTCTAAAAGTTGCTTACAATCATGAAATTCCATGTCTTGTGGCACATTGAGTTATTTTCCCTCAGCATACAGAGCATTGGGATTCCCAAAGGACCAATACTCCCCCTTCCTGAATTGGGGTTTGGGCTCAGGATGACTCCAGAGTGGTCAAAGGGAGGTGAGGACAGAAGTGATAATGCACTTCTGGTAACCCTTGGAAAGAAACTCGTGGGTGACTCCCTTTCCATGGGAGAAGGGACATTGCCTAAATGCCTTCTAAATGCCTGCTTTCCTGGACATAATGGGCTCCTGGGAACTGGGCATTGGCAGCTGAGATGTACTCTTGTTCAGTCTGGAAAAAACAGAGCAGCAGTGAGGAAAAAAGAGATAGAGCAGCAGTGAGGAAAACAGCTGAAAGAACTTTCCATCAGAGTTAATTGAGTCATCAAAAGAGAAATCTGACAAGACAAAGAAAGGAACAGTGGGAGGCCTGAATAGTGTGAAGAGGGGATAATAAGTTAGAAGGAACTGTGTGAAATGCTGAAACCTTGTGACTCTTCCAACTGGTGGCAAACATCCCACCAAAAAAAATGAAAATATATGATTCTGGACTCGAGAAATAACTCATAGTTCCAGGTTATATCTGTAATTAAAGGAAAAGGAACGTGACATTTGAGCTGCGAATCAAATGTATAGAAAGAGTATATTGAACATTCTGCATTATCATTCCAGGCATTCACTGGGCTCAGAGCTTTGCTAGTTGAGGTAGATCCATCTCCACATGCTGAGAGAAAAACAGTCATGGGACAGAGAAAATTTTCACAGCTGAGCAGAGTTCTTACCGCAGTGTTTTCTGAGGGTTTTCTGAGCAGAAAGAAGGACAAGAGGATCTGACCTTTTTCCTGCTGGACAGCAAAGGTTGTTTCCTGCACTGTCAGAACATCGCATCTGATGTTGCCTTTGTGTTGGTGTTTTGAGAAAGATTGTTATTCTAGTGGATACTGGAAAATAGATTAAATTCTTCTGGAAGCTGTGGACATTTTCTGTAAAAATGAAGTGCTAGAGAAGAGTTTTGGGTTTCTTTTTATTTTTCTTTTTTCTTTTTACTTCGCTCCTCCCTGAATTTCCTTCCAGGTAATTCTCTGAACTACATGAATAACTTCTCGTGTCATTTGTTGATCCTTTCTTTATCCTGAGGAGAAATTGGGGGGTTTCCAGGCCCCAGTTCCATGAATCATTTAAGCACACATTTAAATGCTTCTCCATTCAGGCACAGAATTGAAACACCTGCTTTAATCCTGCAAGTGCATGTTTAAGTTTACAGCAAATAAGCTGGATAGGTGAATAAGGACCTCTGGACTGGGTCTGAACCCTGTGGAAACCCTGTGGAAAAACTCACACTGGCACAAGTAAACCCCTCAGATTACAGCCTCCCTTGCTGAGTTTTGCAATAAATGGTCCAACATCATGGGGTATTTTTGTAGGAAGCTAGGAGGGGGAGAGGGTAGGATGACAGGGAACCGTGTTGTGGGTGTCAGGCCCTGTTGGCCTCCAATACCTGTATTCACTCCTCCATGCTGCAGCCCTTGAGAGAAATCCTGCAATAACAAATACACCTGTGCAAACACCCTTGGTTTTGTGTTTTCTTGGGGTTACTGTAGCAATAGCAATGTAGCATAAAAGAAAATACCAAGCTAAGCTCCGTGGGAACCTGCTCTGCCTGGTTTCAGTGAGGTGAACATTAATGCTAGTGCTATCTTTGGCTTTGGGTGAAGTTTTATTAATGCACCATGGGCATTTGGGAACATGAAGAATTAGCTGCTGCAATTAATAAGATGTAAGATACTACAAATTGGTCTTTGAACCTACTTTTCTTGGTTTCTAATTTTGATTTTATAAATCTTATTCAGCAATGTTCTTATGTCCTCTACTCCTGGAACTGTAGATCCTTCTGGCGCTTCTCTAACCCATGCTTTAGACTTTCTGGTCCATCCAAAGGGACTTTAATGCAGTGCAACAGGTATTTCTAGGTGATCTCCAGCCCCATCTCCACATTGCCTATTTCCCCTGTATTCCTTCCATATAGGTTTCCAGCAGGGAATTTCCTGTAACTTCCTGATATCATCTAGAATTTGCACTGATGAATTTCAACATTCATATTCTCATCCGTCTTCTTCATTGGTTTGAGCATAGATGAAGTACTCCCTGTCTGGAGAATTCCATGGGAGGACCAGGGCAGAAGGGTTTTTTCTTACTTCACTTTAGCAGCCTATAAATATCAAGGAGCAATTCCTTTGGGGGCAGTGTTTTCTGTGCTTGGTGGCAATTCAGACAGCTGGGACAGAACTGGCAAAGCCTTTGACATACTCTTTTTTTTCTGCATAGGTTCCAATCCATTTTCAGGCTCAGATAATTCCAAACCACCTGGAATGGGATTCAAATCAGGGCCAAAAAATCTAAATTATCCAGCTCAGTCAAACACGTTCAGTGAAATATGAGGGTTGAACTATGTGAGAAAGATTTCTTTGTGGATAGTTAAGACTGGAAAAGACAGACCAATATGAAGAAAAAATTTAGGCAAAAAATACAAGGCCAGATGATGCTACTCGAATGTATTTTAATTCTAATAAAAAGTTTCCTTAACTGCTTTTTAATCAAATGGTCCTGTAACCTGCTTACTTTAATCAGAAGCCTTCCAGTCTTCCTATAAAGGTTGGAAATCTGAGTAACAACTTGATGTGTGGCCCCAAGTGAGAAAAGTATATATTTTTTCAAAGAACCCCAAAGAAGACTTAAACCCAGCACTGCCTCTTGGTGTGTGCTGACCTGTCTGCTTCCAGGGTTTGGTGGTTCACTCAAAACTTCAGCTGCAGGACATTGATTTCATTCTGCTTTCCTGAAAGCCTCTGGGGCTCAGTGCAAAGACAGATTACTCCAAGTTTAGCTGTGAGACTTTGCTTCAACTTGCTAGCAAATGGACAGCAATTTTCCACATGCCTTTTCAACACTTACATGGCTTCAGGTTCCTTGATGAGGGGATGAGTTGTTCATCAAGAAGTGCACAAAGAATTAGAATTTGCTACCTCATCCTTATTTCTGCTAGTGAGGCCAGGTTTGAGGTAGTAGTCAGCAAATAACTGTAAGGCCAGGATGGAGTCAGTAGTCAGCAAATAACTTGCAGGATGTTTTTCTGGGATCCTGCTCACATTTACTGCCTGGAGCACTAAAACCACAGTAAAAACTAAACTACTCTTATATCCAGCAGCTGATACAAAGTCCTGATATGAAACTTGCTCCTTACATTTGATGGTGATTCTGAGAACTGTTGGCAGATCTATTTGAGGTTATGAAGAGGATCAATATTGAGTTGAACACATTCCATTTCCACTTGTGGCTGTGGCCATACTAAAATCTAAACCTATGCCACAGTGATATAAGCACTGCTCTATGGGGATTACTGTGATGCTGTTTTGCCACTTGAGGCGATTCTTAAACCTGTACAGTGAGAGTTTTGGGACAGAGCTTTACAGTTTGGTTCTGTTGTTGTTTTGTCCATTCTTAGCAGTGGCTTGTCGGCAGATCCAGTGACATACTGGCTATTTGTACGTGGCAAAACAAGAGGTGTCAGCGAGAGCTTCCCAGCACTGATGCTTTGGGCACATTTCATTTATTAGTGGGAAAGTACCAGCCTTGCTGTCTTCCCCCGGCCCGGGCTGCCTGATGCACCCGTGTCCTGTAGGCAGTGCCCCCCTTCCCCAGCTGGCCTGGTCTCGGCATCACGGCAGTTTCCCTCATTCCAGGACGGTTTTAGGAAGGGATCACGCCAACAGAAAGCAGCTGGAAGGCGGCTGCAGACGGACACGGCTCTGCTCTGGATGGCGATGCCGTGGGTGATGAGATGGCTCGGATGCCCCGAGGTCGCAGCGCAAGTTGGGCGCAGGCAATCCCAAATTCACGCTCTGCTGCGAGGCTCGGGACTGCGTTTTATTATCGCTTGCTGACATCTGCTGGCAGCGCCACGAACTAGTTCGGAGGGACACGAGCGTGTCATTAGGAGCGAGCTCCTTGCTCCGAAGCGTGTAAGCAGCTCCTCACACCGTCTTGGGAGAGCCGAGAAATGGGGGGATTGCAGGCTGATTGTGGCGCTCCTTGGCCGTGCTGGGTCCACTTAACGCTATCTCTTTCTTGTGTGTGCATAGGGAAACTGTAGCGGGCTGCCCTACTTTGTAAGGGGTCCGTGCTCTCACATGGTGCCTTTGGCCAGTGCATCCATCCATCAGCAGCTCCTTGCCTGCAACCATTTCACTCAAGATAACAGGAGTATAAATAACATGCTCAAGGCCAAAGGGTGAGTTAATTGCAGAATTGTTCTTTGGCCATGTGCCTTTAAGGGCCTTCATAAGCACCAGCAAATGAAGGCTGGAGTGATCCTTGGCTGTTGCAGGAGTTGTTATAGTTGTCCCCCTTGTCTGGATGAGTCAACTGAAATGAAGAATTGCAAATCATAGAACCATAGAATGGCTTGAGTTGGAAGGGACCTTAAAGACCATCTAATTCCAGCTCCCCTGCCATGGGCAGGGACACTTTCCACTAGACCAGGTTGCTCAGAGTTCTATCCAACCTGGCCTTGAACACTCCCAACGGACTCTAAGCTGCATTAGGAGAAAGGGCCAGGTGTAGGATTCCTACACAGGTGTTCAGGTCATTTTTGAGCAGATCTCTCTGGTGTTTCCGATTAGGGCTGCCTCAAAGTATTTACCTGGAAATGCTTAAAGCAGTTACTTGTCCTTAACATGCCACTTAGGAACAAAGCTGTTTGTGGCCTAAGGGAATAGGAGTGAGCAGGCATTACTTTTAATGTGCACCTCATGTCTGAGTCCTCAGGGCAGTATGTAGCGCTGTAGGCTTTTGCTGAGCCCTGGAAATCACATGGACACTGCTGGCAGAGTGGTTTGGCCTTCCACTATTTTGGCATAAATGCCATTTTGGGTGGCTGATGTTCTAGAGTGGCCTGGAATTAAGAGCTGCATTAAAAAAAAAAAAAAAGGAAAATGAAAAGCAAAACTGTCTCAGCTGGGGGAAAAAAAATATGCAGGAGAAAAATATTCATCGGGAATCCAGGGCCCCTTTTACCTTACTGTGCTCTTTTTCACTGAGCTGGAAGAAAATCAAATTAATCACCTTGATGTACATTAATACACAGATGGTAATTGTGTCATTTACTGTATTTTAAATGCTGGAACTGATTAGCTTTTATCAATCCTCTGAGCACTCTAAGAGGACGAGGCACCTAGTAAACAAAGACAAAGTATTCTTCTCTGATAGAAGTGATGAAAGGAGAGACTATTTAAAAGGGATAGGAGGGTACTTTTTACTTTACAATGCAAAATGAGCAGTTAGCTTGCTGGCCATGAAAGCCTGTAAAAGCAACTCGAGTTTACTAGCTGTCTAAAATCCTCCTATACTTTAGCTCACGTATGGGTACTGGGAATTATTTCATTCTTAATGTGTTGATGTGCCGCTAAAAATAGCTCTGTCCTATTCAGAGTTTACACACTGCCAAGTAAAGAGAAGTCAGCATTGCAAATCACCAAAGGAAAAATCCAAAGGTCTGCACCAAAGAGAGGTGTGGCCAAAATATTCCCTGAATAGCAGACGGTGTGGATTGATATATAAGCACTTCTGGCCATTCCTATCAGAAATGATGCACTGTGTGGGATTCACTGATCCAAGCCAAATGACAAACACAAAGAAGTCACATGAGTTGAGCAAAGGAAGCTTTCAGTGTTCTCAGAGCTCTGGGAGTCATCTTTTCGGCAGGCGTGTCTGAATTACATTCCCAGAAAGAATACACTAAAGCAGGAGCTCTCAACAGCTTCTGATTTGTAACCCTTGAAAATGTTTCTGCTGAATGTTTAGGTGCTTGGAAAAGAAAATACAACTATTTGCAGTATACTTTTCTTAGGCATTCCTTAGAAATAACTCACAGATCTCCTAGGGTTTTTAGCTCATGCTAGAAACCCTTGCACTAAAGCCCAAGTATCAGTAAAAAGAATTAAAATAATTCTTATGTGCAGAGCATACAGATGATACAGACTTGAAATTCCTGATTTCATGAAGAAATGTTGTAGGAATGTGTTCAGAACACTATCTTAAATGCTTAAATAAATATGAAATCAAGGAGAAGAATTGATTAATAATTAAGGGAAGGAATATGCTTCCTTTTGACACTTAGCAAGGAGATGGCACACATGTTTTGGACCAGGCAGATATGTGGACAGCTTATGCACATGGCAGGAAGAAGTCATAGCACCGTATGCCACAGCTGGGCTCTCTGAAAGACAGTAATCCTAGAAATCCTTTGGGCCTGGGGTGGTTGTGCCAAGTGGGCTGACTTAGAGCTGCCCTTGCATGCCAAATTCTAAGGATTGTCTCCCAACTGACAGAGAATTGAGACAAGGAAGATATTGTGGCTAACACCATGCAGACCTTTTGGCAGTGATGGTGAAGAGATGCAGGCTTCTTGGTTTCTGCTAAAATTCTGGCTATTCAGTCTTCTACTAGCACAAGCCATGAACGGGTGAAATGCCAAGTACTAATCCAGAATTTTAAGATATAATTCAGGGATTTCTGTATCAAATGGCCACTGCCTAATGTGAATGGCAGTTTTATTGGGTTCCAAAACAATTGCACAATTGTGTGTTTTATTTTCCACATCAGATAACTACATTGTTTGCAAAACCACCACTATAACGCAAAATGGGGACTTCACTTTCGCTAAAATAATCTGGAACTACACGATTGAAACTCCCAAAACAACTTTACCCTGCCATGTTACAGCTATATACCTGCTGCTAGACTTGCAAATGACCCATTTCCAGTAGGGTAGAACACAGAGTGGAAATGATGCAGATTCTCACATCTGCAATGTTTTGTATCACAGTCAGCAATGATGATGTTGGGTCTGTTTCCCCATTCACTTCTGTTTCTCAGTAGAATTTGCTTTAAAAGTCAAAGTTCAGTGAAAAGTAGAAATAAATGGATGAGAGACTGCTGAGGGAAGTTGACTCATTGTCTCTGTTACAGAAATGATTTGTCATGGGTTTTTTGCCTTGGTTGGTCTTTTTTTTCAGGCAACTAACTCTCTGGATAACACAGGAAAAAGCTTCCATTGCAAGAATGACACAGTTGCTCATTACTTTAAATGTGCAGAGGACACATGCAGAAAGCCCACTTCTAGACCTGCTATCCATTTAAAATACATTATCCTTTCTTCTACTACAGCTACATCCTCTCAGTATCTTTCTCAGTCACTTCCCATAATTCAGACTCGAATGCTTTCCAAGCGTGTTTCTCACAGCTCAGTGTCACAGTAACCCTCTCTCAGGCGGTGTTCTGGCTGCGATGAGGAACCCCACAGGCAAATCAAGAGTTAATGCCCCCCCCCACCCCAGACCAGCCAGGGGCCCTACAGCTGCTCGGAGCTGCCAAGCAATTAGGCTTGTCAACATCCCTCAAATAAACTCCGGCAGTATTATCAAACCCCATTGTTACCTGATCCCCCAGAGGCTGGGGAGGCTGTTCTACCAGGACTGCAAACTGCAAAGAGCCATGTCTGTTTTCTCTTTTTTTAATTCTGAATGACCCATCCTTTACTGAGTGGAACTGAGTCTCAAGAAAGACGTATCTTTTGGGAAAGGATTAAACCTCTAGTGTAATACAAGTCTGGTGGGAAATCATGGTATGTTTTACCCAGGAACCACATTCAGCACCTCCTTGTGGTTTTGCCTCAAAGCAACAGCCTGCTTCAGTGGGCTACCTTAAAAATAATGGGATGCAAGCTGCCATCTTAAGGAGAAAAACGTTGCCAGAAAAGAGTATTTATTGTTCCATCCAGGGTTGCTACCTTGGAAATACAAAACCCAAGTCGCTTCAGACACAGGCCTGCTGTGCAGGCACAGATCAGTCCATGTGTGGGCCAAACTGGGCAGTGTGATTGGAAAGCAGGCAGATAACAGCCCTACCTGAAGCCAAGGATGTGTTTGGAGGACTGAGTTCCAGGTTCAGTAGTGTCACAATAAGCCCATGTATTTACAGAGACATGCAAAGATGGCAAACCCACAGTTTTTCCTTGAATATATAATTTTTAGCTTTCATTTTTGTTCAGAGATGGCAACAATTTGATCTGACTTAAGCAACACAGTTTTGTCCACCTGAATCTACAGTCCAACTGAAACAGTTGCCCTAAACTGACTTTATGATCACCCCAGTTATTTTGCATTTTAAAGTCTGTTGCTCTGGGGACGACAGCAAGTAGCACCAGTGGGACAGGGAGGTGGGACTACCATGCCAGCACAGTTTTGTTGGAATGGATAAAGGGCAGCAGTGTAGCAAGGACTTAGGAAAAGGCACAGCAGTACCAGACTTCCCTCAGAGACAGACAGTACCCAGGGACAAAGACTGGCAAGCCTTGTGGCTGGATGAGTGCCAGGCATCTCTTCCAGGAAGGAACTTCAATTTTGAGCATTTAAGGTGAAATATTTTGGTTTTTAGTAAAGCATAGTATGTTTTGCTTAGAATGCCTTGGGTTTGGTGCCATTTTTAAGAGCAAGTAACTATAAATTCTTTCTACAAGGCTGAACAATTGCACACACAAACTGACATCCACACAAAAAAAGCCTTTCAGCATCTGGAGTTTCTTTTCATTCAAAATCCGGAATTGCAATGTAAATCTTCATTTGAGTTGAAAAGCATAAGGTTTTACTGGCCACAGGCAAAATATAAATTGAGATGAAAAAATGCTAGGTACAGAGGAAAGATGATCTTGCAAGATGGAAAATACTCAGGACACGAAACTCTTCTCTCTCTCAATGTGCATATAATGCCCTATGCATTCAGGTGGATAAGCTTTACATTAGCATGAGCACTGCTACCCCTTTTACAGGGATATGGAGAGGCTGACCCTTTGATACAGAAGCCACGATTTATTCACTTTCATTGTACCACAATGACTCTCAGTGTTCAAATATGCTTTTTTCCACATATGAGAAATGATATTGTATCAAGGCCAATGCTGAACTGCAAACTGATTTCCCTTCCCTACCCAAACCAGTTTGTGTTATTTGTAAATCTAACAATAACAAAGATTCAAAGGTCTATTACTCAGCGTCTCTTGATTTCCCTGTTTTATTTTGTGCCCCTTATCAATACTCTTCAGAGCTCAGGGCTGAGGCAACATAATGGGAGCCTGGAGACATTGTCTGCATCTCAACTAGGGTCTTGGCATTTGGTAACAGCACCAGGTTGTCTTTTTTTTCTTTTCAGAGCAAAACAGCTGGTGAGTATTTGAGTGTGTGCTGGTGGCAGAGAACTTGCAGTAGAACTGGCTGTGACTCCTGCTGCAGAAGCAGTTTCAAGACACTAGCACTGAGCAGAGAGGCATGACAGATAAACAAGACAAAATGCAAAATATGCTTCTTTTCTGTTGATCAGGACTTACAAATTTTTCAAAAGGTTCCGGGTTTTTTCAGATGCTTTCTTCCACATTATGTACATCTCTTACATGACTGAACAAAGTCTTGCCCTTAACATGTAACCTTCTTTCACTTAAGTTTTCTGAAACACCTTGCTATTATAATGATAGACGTGATAATTCATCATTATTTAATGATGAATTCACTGACATGTCAATAATGTTTATCTGATTACTTTGGATGGTGAAGAGGGACTATAAGAGCTTGAGGGAAAAGCCCTGTTTGTTTCTAATGCCTCAAGAGGTATCATTTCTGAAAGAAGGACTCTCTGTAGAAAAGATTTTTCTACTGGGCTTGGCAGATACATATCTGTAAATGTGCACATCAAACACACATTAATACATTATTCACTCAGTCACTCAGATGAACTGACACATTTATTTAATGCTAAAAGATGTTATAGTCCAGATCGACAGTACCAGTATTAATGGGAGACTGAAAACATTGAATATTTGCTTTTCTTACTGTACTTTGTACCCTCCTCTAAAGTATTAACTCTTGGCTTTATTATTCACAAACCTTATTCATGCATTACACAACAAACTGTTCATGCTGCAGCAGGTAGATAAATAAATGCAGATTCTTACTTTAAAAAGGTAAAATTTAGGCAGAACTCTTTTACTCTGAAATGCATGGGCATGCACACCCACATGCAAACCCTAAATATTTGCGTTTCTAAAGATGCCACCAGTAGGCTTTATAAATAGCAGGGGAAGACCAGCCTGAAAAAAAATCAATTCCAGTCTGTCTGATACCAAGCACAATAATCTAAAAGAACTCTTGAGAAAAAAAAAAAAAAAAAAAAAAAGATTTGATTATACCAAATGACAGTTTTGCCTGTTTGCTATTAATATGCTTTTTAAAAAGAAATTTAATTATGCACATTGTCTAGAGCTGTACTGGGATATTATTTTAAATAGTGTGAATGTGGAAAAGCTCAGCAAAGGAGAGTGCAGTGGCTCCAGATGAATGTTAACATTATCAACTGCCCAGTCAAGTCCGAACAACTCCCCAGCACTGATCATTCCAAAGCAATTCTGGGATGCATAAATTTCTCAGTAACAGACAACATATTCCAAAGTATGAGCAAAATTACCTGCCCACACATTCTTCAAAGTGCACGGTGAACTTTCATAAATCTCCTGTTGCTTTTCCTCAGCTCTTTTTTTCTTGGCTGGTAAGAGTCACAGAGGATTTTTTTTCCTTTCAACATTTCAGTATTTGATATTACACCAAGGCAGGGTGCTGCCTGCACATTGGGTTAGTTTATGCAATACACTATAAAGTACAAAAATGACATGACAGAAAGGAAGAGTTTTCTAATGTCTAACCTGAAAAAGAAAATGTGAGCAGCAAATACGACCGCAATTTTTATTAGGCAATTAAGCTGATTGCTTTTGTGAAGTGGCCACAAACTTGAGTTACCTGCAGTCAGTTGGTGAGTGCAGGGATTTGGATCCCCACACATCTCAAGTGCAACAGATCCATACACCTCAGGTTTGATAGTTCCCGTGGTTCAGCTTAAAATACCCTCACATGGTAAACAACTGTTCTGTCTCAATCATTTATCCCTCAAACACCATTGTCAAGGGGCAGCAAAGTATTGCTGAGGAAAGGTCTATGTAAGAATATTGCCAGATGGATTTGTGCAGAAATGGATAATTAAGTAATGATCAATTAAAATACAATCTGTAAATCTAGTAACAGGAAAAATAAATTGGTAAGATAGATCTTAATTAGTTTTCCATTTGAAATTGTTCTCTCCTAATAAAAAACTAGTATATTTTAATCTCAAATCATAGTTTACTCTTCATCTTTTCATCTCTGTTGAAAGCTGTATGTCAATTGACATGCAACCACATATACATTCATATAACTACTTACTGAATAACACTGCAAAAAAAAAAGGGACTTAGTTTCTGCACAAAAACCTATAGGTATGTCTGCTCTTCAAAAAGGTAAATCTGCAGCAGGAAGATATTGCTAATATAGAAGAAAATGAGACTTCAACTATCCTCAGCAAACATCACTGGTAAAGCTTCATTAGTATGTATTTTCACATAATTCAATTAGTCAAAATACATACAAATGCTGGCAGTGCTGTTCCCTGCTCAGGGAGTGTCAGTGAAGCTTTAAACAGATCTGAAACAAAATTGCATAAATGGCATGTAAAGCCCTGTGCATACAAAGATACCTTCAGGGTTCTAATAAATTCATGAAACTTTTTAAAGTATGATTTCCTAGCAGGCAATCACTTTTAATTAACAGGATCACCTACAGCAACACATGTCCTTCAAAAACTTACATTATTTTTTCTTTTTGAATTTCAAAGTTTCTGTAGTAAAAGTTGAATAGCTGAGTAGCTTAACCTCAAAAGGATTGCAGGCTTTTATGACAGTTATAAACCACTGTGGTGCCTTCTTTATAAGAAGAAAAGATTCTTAACACAACAGAGAAAGAAGGAAATCTCTTTTTAGTCATAGCTAGAAGCAAGCATTTCCTCCAAAGGTCAGAAAACTTTTCCTCAGTTAAAGAATATTTTTAAGGACATTGCAGGCTACTTGTACAAGTAATCTCTGTTAATTTGCTCTATGAATTACACATATAATTTCCAATATTTATTATTTTATATATTTTGGCATTTTCTTTTATTTCTCTGAGCTCTCAGTATACAGTTTTGGTAAACACAGGGATGAATTGGTGAAACTGGCCTCCATAGTGAGCTTTACATGGCAGAGAGCAATAGGAAGCTCATCTCTACATTAAACAAAAAGTCATCCTAGTTTACTGAGCACATCTTCTAGGGCTGTGTGTTTGAGGTTTTTAATTGTCCAGTGTGCTTACAAGCACATTGCCATGTTCCAAAGCCAGGTAATCTTCTTCCCGGCAAATCTGAAGTCACAAAATAGTCCATATTTTGAGTTTTAAAGAAAATAAGAGGGAAAATGTAGAAAAAGTGTTAACAGATTTTAAAGGGACAATCCCCTCTCCAGCCCTCGATTACATGAATCAAATCATTGATATTGTTGCCTGAGAAACTTGAGCAGGATCTGCATAAATTAATTTAGGAAGAAGGACTATCAGGGTATGCTGTGCCTGGTTTGGTCCAGGAGATTTTACCTGCTGTAATGGCCTGGATACAATGTATCCTCTAACAGTGGCCAGTGGTAAATATATTTTCTTTCCTTTTTTGCAGATTCTTTTGAGGCGACCATGCATTAGAACGTGGGGAAGGTGGTAGAGGCTGAATTTATGTGTCTTAGCAGAACAGTCAGCCTCATGTTAGGGATATGCACGATGTCTTGCACTAAAGCATTGACCCATTGTTCTCAGATGCATTTTCTGACTTGGAGAAGAACAGGTAGGGTAAAACTCTGGGACTGGAGAGGGTTACAAGCACCCTTGGAGCATTTGAAAGTCCTACTCAAGAAATAGTTCTAAGGCACAGGTGGGCATCTGAGAGAACCAAAAGAGTCAAAAGCATGTTTATGGATCAAACAGCCTTTCTGGCTAAAAGGAGCATGGCACTTGCAGTGCCCCTGTATTTGATATGAACATGTAAGGACAAAGTCATGTGCCACAGAGAACTGGCCATGCTCTGAGTGACTGTGCCGTGTAGAGAGCAAGGTGCTCACAATGCTGAGCATCCTTCAGGTGAATGTGCACCCTGTGCTCACACATGGGGGTATTTCTGCCATGGTGTGAGTGCCCTGACCAGGGCAGGTTCAGCACATCCTCCTGACTCAGCACAGTGTCTTCTGCACCCTGCAGTGGGGCTTTTCAGCTCTTCATTGCTCCTCTGCAAATTCCCTGTCTTCCAGCAGCTACTCTCATCCCTAATTATTCCTAAAGCTCTCTTCCCACCAATGGCTATCCCATCTCTTGTCTGGGGTTAGGCTCATCCTGCTCTCACGCAGAAGCTTACAGGGGCTGCCATGCCCTGGCAACTTTAAGCAAGTCCCCCCTCTGTGTACTTAATTTCTACCTGTTCTCATCTCTTCTGTACCTTAGACTGCCTTTGGAGCAGTGGCTCATTCTTCTTCTGTGGTTGTACAGCACCCAATACAGAGCTGCTTCTTCTTGGCAGAGGTCTCCCTCTAGTTTTCACAGAAGACCAAATGCAAGAGATTTACTGCTAAGAATAGTGTAACATTTCTCTGCATGGGAAATGCTAATGATTTGTTGTTTGGAAAGGCACAGAAAGCTTAAGTCTGCAGTCATTACACACAGTTACTCTACTGACAATATTTCTAATCAGTTCAATAACTGAATTTTGCTTTTTTATTTTGATTGAATGAGGCCTTGTATGCATGTATGCTGTCTGCCTATGTGTACCTCACGAAGTGTCACCCATATCTGGTGTACAATGTGTGTGTGCAGTTGTGTGTTAGTGTTGACATGGATTACTGTATATTTTACTGTAGCCAGCAGCTGGATTGCAAAGGATAACCACTGGACAATTAAAAAGCCTTCAGAAGGACACAGCCACGGCACAATCATCAAGATTTGCCAAAATAAATTAACATCATGCAAAGTTAGGCAATGTTTAATTCATAGGTCATGCCTATATTTAGCCATTTTATTATTTACAATATAATCCATTCATTGATTGAAGGTTAATGCTACGTTTTTCTCCTGGGCATTTGGTAGATCTGTCACAGGGTAGTGCAGCACTTTCGATTTTAATTCACTAGTTGGACAGAATTTGCTATAAAAATATATATGCTTGTGGGTAGGTGTGCACATTCAAGCCAGTCTGATGTAAGCACAATCAACAAAAACTGGGAGAATTCCCTAACCATTGTTGCTATACCCTGTGTCATTAATTTTTTCCAGGGAAAGGCCACAGGTGAAATACTAATATTGGTTTATGAATGAACAGTTTCTCTGCATTCATAAAGAGACTGTTGTTGATTTTGCAAAGGTGCACATAAAGGATAATGACTGAAGAGAAGTTAAATCACCACTCTGGGGGCACTCCATGAGATGGTGGAGGAAAGTCTCACAGGGTACCACAGAAAGAGATCCTTTGAAAAATATATGAAATGTAGGAAGAGGATTGCGGAACAGAAGGAAAAGCATCAAAACAGCAGTTTGATTGGAGACATTAAAAAGTGAATGTCCTGAGACCTTATCTGGGAAATGATGTTTGTTCTGGTGCTGATGAGATCAAAAGTAGAGCTGGCCTAATTGAATAGAGAATATGAATAGCCTAACCAGGTTGAACAGGGTAAATTAAACTGTTCTTCTGCAGAGAAACTGGACTAGATTTTGTAGAAATTTAATATACTTTTGACAGGGTCTTGAAGCAATGTGATTTGGAATTAGTGACAAGATTTTGAAGGAGGAATACTTTCATATAGATCACACTGTCTAGGGATACAACTGGTGCCAATCATTTTGACAGCTAAGCACAAGAGAGCCTGATTTTCAAAGGTGCTGAGCACGCACACACATATCTTGTTCACTTCACAGGGAATTATTTTTTCTTGGTCCTCAGCACTCAAATATTAGGCCCTTGGTTTCTGACCATTAAGAAAGTACAATGTTACTGTAAAGGAGGAAGGACAAATTATAAAATCTTATCTATGGAGAAAAACACTAGGTCTTCTTGGAAACAAGATGAGACCTTTTATACAGAAGAAAAAGCTCAACATTGTAGAGTTATCTTGGTAGCTGCACAGCTTAAAAATGCAGAAGAGGAAAGGCACATCTGTAAAGCTGGCAAAACAGTATTGGTCTGACCATAAATCTGTATTTATACATAGTTTGCCAGCATTAGGGGAGGTCTTGGAAGCAAAGCCTTCACTGGCATATCAGACTTTTGACTCAGAGGACGTCTGTACCCACGTGTTTTGGATGTCTGATTTCCATCTCTCTCCCATCTCTGTTGGCCACATCTTCTATCCTGTCTAATGTTACTGGTGCCCACCAGATTCCTAGCTTGGCTGTTCTTTGTGACCTTCCCTCAAGATATTGGACAGCACTGTGTGGTGGGTGACATTCTTGCCAGACTTCATGAATCTTTCAGATAATGGTCATAGCAGCAAAGGGGATCTCCTGCACAACGTGATCCTCCATGATCACTCAATTTCCCTGAAAATAGCCTTCTTCAAGGATAAGCTTTTGCAAAGACAGAAGTGTGCAGAGCCCAGCAGGAGAGAGGAAAGGTTTGGAAGAAGCATATCTACTTCCAGGTCAGGCTAGAAAATCAAGTGAGGGTTTTTGTTCCACAAAAGTTTCTTCTGGTCTAGACCAGAAGAGTCAGAAAGCTAAGGAAAGGCTGGGAACAGTGTTTCTGAGTCTGAACTACGCTGGTCAGCTGGGCAATTTTATAGAAAAGGGTGGCTGGTACCTCCGGAGCAGACAAAGTAGTCATTTGGTTTCCTTGGACAGAAAGAATACTGGGAGGGCTGGAGACTGGCAATTGTGGCAGCTGGGCCAATGAGGACTGGGCGTCACCTTAACAGCAGTCAACACCTACCCAGTGAATCTGCGACTGCCAGTATCCACTGGAGATACGAGTGCTTCCTCTGCCTTTTGCAAAAGCACACGGTAATACACTTATTTATTCACTCTTAGGCTTGCAAGCAGCATGACTTTAACTCTTCTGTGAGGGTTCAATAACTGGAGACACCAATGCCTGTAAGCACAAATTGGGTGAAGTTCTTCTTTACTCTTGGTCTGAGAAGGCTCAAGGTGCTTCACCTCTGCTTGGCTTCTCCACTGTTGAGAGGGAAAAGGATGTGTAGACTTCCATGGGAGCTATCACTCTCAAATCTTAGTTAGTTCTTATTTTCTTTTTGAGTCAAGAAAACAATACTGTCAAAGTTCTTCCTCCAAAAACTGTGGACATTATCAACTACAGGTGCCTTATTGTCAGATGGCAGAAGGAGTCTCCACAGATTGCAGAAGAAATGAGTCAAACCCCAGATACACTTGTATTCTTATACAAACAATTACATAAAATTGCAAAATGGGTAAAATAAAAATAATAAAGCTCAAACTCACTTACAGCTGTTCATAATTGTAAACTGTTTTTAGAAACACTGTGAGCTACAGCCCAAGGACCTTTCTTTGTCCCAGAAAGACCAAGTGAAGGTACCCAATCAAGGGTAGCAAATACTGGGGGACTGCCTGGAAAAACTGAGGGATGTCTATGGCCTCTTCTAGCGGGTACTTGGAGAAGGCACAGGTAGAGTTGTATTCTACTCTTAGCTCTGCTATGTAAATTTATTAGGTCACTTCACCTCTATGCTTCTCTTTCCATTGCCACTTTCCATATCTATTTTTTATTTTTATTGCTAGTCCTTCGCAGGAGAGACCATCTATTACCTTGAGTTGGTACAGTAGCTAGGAGAACTGGGCCATAACCCCACTTGCAGCTTCCTCTGTTGCTAGAAACTTTCACGACAACAAATTTCTGAAGCTTGGAAAAAATCCAGTTTTTCTGACTCAGAGTGGAATTATCCTTAAAACTCAGAAAGGCAAAACAAGTTTTGGGTACTATTTTCATATTTTCAAAGAAGTTTAAACTTAGATAAAAGTAGGCTTCCTTTACTCCTGTTGATTTTTGTGAAGCTGGAATACAGTGGGTCATATTTTTGCCAATTACACTGGTGCAATCCACATCCATTTCACCTCCACTGATTTTATGCTTTATGGCTTTATGTCTGCACATTGCAAGGCATCTATCCTTGAGTTTGGTAGTTAGACATAGGCAAAGCTGGAATTCCCTCTGCCTTAGAATTCAGGTCAGAGCCCCCCCCATCATGAAACAGAGCCTCACCCAGTGTGTTTAAAGTGAATAGATGAAACAAATACTGCTGGGCCACATCATGGAACATACTCATTGCCTCTTGTGGACAGATTACTTGATCCCCTGTCATGGGTTATGTTATTTTGAAGCAGCTGCTGAGTTTTGGTTGGCCCCAGGTAGAGAACCTGAAGAAAAGTGGTTCTTTAAGGGAAAAATAGTTCTCTTAGGCTTCACCTTATCCTGCTTTCAGATGGACTGCATGTTACCTGCCTCAGAGCAGGGATAGAGCAGTTAGGAAAATAGATTTCAGTCTGATGGCTGGTGCAGGCGGAGGAAGGAAATAGCGGAACGAAGGTTGGAACCGTGTTCCCTTTTACAGATTACAACAGAAAGTAAAAAAGGTTCTGATAGCTGTAGGGCGGGATACATTTCTAATCAGGATTTAAATCCTGAATGAATGGAAGCTAAAAATTCATTACTCCTTCCCTACTAATTAACAGAGTGTTTCGCAGCACCCTCTAGAGAGCCCAGCCAGAACACTGTTGTGCTATGCATGCTTTGTACAGTTCTCTGCTATCTCAATTATCATTTTGTAGGGACAGGGGCTGTTTCATACTTTGACATCAAAGTGCTTGGAAACAGCTGAAATTAGTTGTTACCTCAGTAGGCCAGCTGGTTCTGAAGAGACTGGTGCTCAGTCTTAACTTGCAGTCATCTTGTTTTTCTGGTTCATCTGAAAGTTACTTTAATGTTTAATTTACTTGATCTAATACTCACAAGAAACAGAGAAATGGAAAAAATCTGGTAGAAGAGGACTAAGGAATTGAGGACAGGAGTGAGTCAGGAATGTTTGCAAATAACAGGTGGCTGCTTCTTTAAAAATGCCTCACTGCAGAAGGGAGCAATACTAAGAAAAGTATTTCAATTTCTACTTGGTTTTATCTGGCTGAGAGCCTGGCCATTTAACTAGGTGTAGGCAAAAAAAGGCTGTGGCATGTGTGCAAGGATCAGCCACAATGTAGCTGAGCAGCAGTAGAGCTAGTGCATGAAATAAAGAACATTTAAATGAAAATAAAAGGATCTGCCTAGAGATCAAATGTGCCATTTGTACAGAACCTCATTCAAAATGGATACAAATGCATCAGTTCTTCAGAATTATAGGTGAATCAAAGGAAAATTACATCCAGAAAGATAAAGCAATCAACCAGCAGCCTTACCATGTGAGAGGCAGAGATGAAACTTTGAAGCTTCCCGTATGGATTGCCAAAGAGCCAGATGTTGCAGGTGGAACAATGTCCTTTCTGGCTTAGCATCTGGTTCCTGTCGTTCTGATCCATAGAAAAAGGAGATGAGGAAGGATGTGGTAAAAATAATTTTATAACTTCATTTAAGAAAAGAGTGTTTTCTATTGCTCTTGTAATAAAATCACATTTGAAATGAGCATTTTTCTTCAGAAGTGGAGGCTATCACAGACAAGTTAATACAGGATCTTCACCTTTCACTGCAGTGTGCTTGTTTGGATCTTGAGCAACTAATTTCTGGGCCAATAAGAGGTTATATAGCCCCCCAAAGTAATATAACCCAGAAAAAATCATTGTTCTTCACATTTGAGGGGAAATACTGACTATTTGTTAATAACTATTTGAGAGCAAAGATTTAGGATTTATAGACCCTTGGTTTCATCCTTGACCCTGCCACTCATAGGCACTTTATGTACTCTAGGTTATCCTCAACTCTCTAAAGATATAATGCTAATCAGCTTTCTTAGACATGTGGATAAAATAATACCAAACTGTAAAAGGTCTCAATACATATATTTTTTTAAGGCGTGAAATGAGTTCAATTCCTGGCCTCCCACAATTCCTGCCTAGTCTTTACTGGGGTTTCAGTCTTCCTTGAAGAAGACATGCCACCCAGACATATCAAAACAGAAAGCCAACCACATCAGTTGCTCTTCCTTCCTTCCTCTCTCATCCTCTCTCTTCCTCTCTGCACACAGTCCATCTCCAACAGGAAGAAAGATGCAGTTGCTACTGTACCAGGACACTATAAAATCTACTTTAAAGAACTGATTATAACGATTCTCCTTCAATTTACTCTCCTTATGGCAAAGCCTCATTGCTATTAATTAAGTTACTTTGGTTGTGTGCTGATTTGTATTGATTGGTTAATCTGTGTTTTTCTCTTACTTGAGTACTTTTCACCAACAACGCTGAGTTTGCAGCATGTGAGAAGGGTAATACTGCTGGGGGAAAAAAAAGACCTGTAGATTTAGGATGTAATGTCAGGTTCACCAAGAGGACATTGCTAAGCAGATCACAAGGCAAATGACAGGAAATATGAGTACAAATGAGTTGATCACTCTGCCAGAATCCAATTTTATGTGGCTGCTGGATCCTTGTGATAGTTTACCGTGAAGGACAGAAGGCACATTTCTTTTGGCTTTTTTTTTCTTGGTGCACCATACATCAGAGCAACAGCAAAGTCTCAGTCCGAGGTCAGTTTTATTATTTTAATTCCAAAAATGTTTTGCGTTACTCCAGAAGTTGTAAAAAATAATAGTGCTCCAAACATGCCCCATGACCACTGGAAAGGGGCTCATGAAACCCCATATATGCAGCCCTGTAGGCAGTGTCACATAAAATAGGATATGACATGGTAACATAACAGACACTGACAGGTTATCCAAGTGCTTCCAGCAAGAAGGCAAGTATCTTAGTACCACTGGCACATCATTATAGAAATTACCAGTGAGCTATTGTCTACTGTAGGATTCAGAAGGTGCCTCTGGGGAGAAGAGTGGGGCTTCTGAGAGGAGTCACAAACTCTCTGAGTTTGTGAGAGCAAATCCCACTGCAACTGGGCCATCAAACAGAGATTAGCAATCAATTAATGTGTAACAGTGAGAAAGCTGGTGGCTGGGAGAATCCACAGCAATGCTTGCACAAAACCTTGAAAGGATTTCCTCTTATTATTTCCACATCATGATCACCAAAATCAGACTGATGTTCTATGAGAAGGACTGCTTAATGTTTGTTATAATTTCTGAAAGCAATTATGGCTGTTTACATCTGACCTTCTGGCCTTCACAGTTAAAAACAGGTGATGTCCAAGGCTTCTGGCAGAGTCTGAGTGCTTTGATTATGTTAGTGCAATCAACTTCCTTGCTTTCTCCTGTGTCTCAAAGGCCAGAGTTTTCTGCTTTGCTTTTTCCACTAATAAAAATATTTGTGACCATATCCCTCTGTGTTAGTGCCCTAAATTATTCACGGACTTGGCCTCGGGTTGTGAGATAAGCCTGTCCAAAAATTTCACATCCAAATTTCTTCCTCCAAATTGGTGTAAGTATTTGTCTCTTAAGTGCAATCTTTTTCTTAGGGAGTGAAAATAAGTCAGAGGCAATGAAGATAGTCAGACCCTATATTGGTACCTATTCCCCGTTTCTAAATCATACAGGACTGTATTTGACACCAAAATTACTCACAAGTTTCAGCAGTCTGAGAAATTACATACACACACCATTTATAATAACATTTGCTCCAATTAAGCCTAAATCAACAATCTCATTCTAGATGAGTTCTTGTGTGTTTGTGGGCTCTTTTTTTTTCCCTGAAAGCAGTTGGTTGATATCATCTTGCCTGATTTTTCAATGTGGCATGTAAAGATTAAATTAAAACTTGGTATAGAATTCTTTCTGGGTCATATGCCAGTCTGGCTTAGTAAAGTTTATTATTTGTCAAGAAACTTCCACAAGTGCTAAGATGGAGAGGTGGTGGCAAACTGCAGCTAGGTAATAACATTTTACAGCAAAAAGAGAAGGGCAGTTGTGCCTCTCTGTCCAGGAAGTCATTCTATTTTAGTGTTCAGAGAGTTGCATAGTTTGCTGCCTTCTGGCTCTGCATACTTTCCTTTTCCCACCTGGCAGACACTCACGCCCTTTGCGCTTCTCTTACCTTTTCCATCCTGCAAGCTGCCTCTCCCTTCCCACTGTGTCAGAGATCCTGCAGGTACCCCATTCCCCACCTTCCTGCAGGAGAGCCTGCAGCTCTCCCTTCTCATTATCCCAGGAGCTATGGTAGTAAATAAACTCACAGGTGACCACCTAGTCCCAGGGGGCAGTTTGAGCACAGCCACCCTGTTTTGGGGGAAAGAAAATTGATGGATGTGGGCGCCAGGCATTTCATTCCACTTGGCCTCCAAACAGAGAGACATCCAGGGCCTGTTTTATTTGGTCACACTGATACAGCTTGTGTGGCCATTTGCCCTCCCTCCCTTCCCAGCCCTGCTCTGCTATTTTGAAGGCCTCATGTGCCTCTCTCCTATGCTATTTAGTTTTGCATTTTCACAAATATCTGTTTTAGGCTGCATTATTAATACTTCTGAGTGCTCAAAAATCATAAGATGCTGCAGCACAGAGAATTATGTCATTGGCTTAAATATTGGAAGATTAAAAATAATACCTTTTAGACTCCTTTTATTACCTCTGAGGGATTTTTTGGCAGGAGAGAAGAGGTTTTAGGATATATTCTGGTCATGCTTCCAAGCTTTCCTCTGCATCATTGATGGAAATTACCTTTTTATTATTAAATGAGAGTAGAGATTCTCAGCAAATCATATGATCCCAGGAGCAGGGGCTTTAACACTGATACAGTTGGCAGCAATAATTCAGAATAGAGGGATATCATTAGCTTTACCTCTGATCTTCTAGTTGTCAGAGCTATATGGAGGGGGTCTTGGCCCTAAAGCTAACTTTACCCAGAACTACCAGGAATGCACCACCACACACAAAGGTTTAAGCTATGTTTGCATGGCACAGTGCAGTGCCATGTAGAGAAACTGTATTTTGGTCAATTAGAGCTAGTTTGGGTATCTTCATGTGGCACTGTATTTGCTCACTGGAGATATACTCATCACCTTCTTTCAGCCTCTGCCAGAGTTTTCCTTGTGTGGGATAATGAAGGGGTCCCTTTGTTCCATGTTTGCTGCTGCTGCAGAGGGTAATGGACCGTGTTCAGGCAAGCCTGCTGCACTGACCTCCAGTGCAACTCCCAGCATACTTGCAAAATAAATGGCCAAATCCATTTAAACACCAAAGTATTGATTTGGGAGCTTAAACTTTATGCTCTTGCTTTGAAAATTTAAAGCTTTTGTGCAGCAGTTAAAAAAAATTAAAATATGGTTGCATTTGTGCTCTTATTAGTGGCCACTGGAATATTTTTCCCATTCTGTTATCATCAGAGGGAAGCCACATAACTGATTTCAAAGCTTAGAGGAAGAGTTTCTCACCCATGTGAATGGTCCAACTGTAAAACTTGGTATTGAAAACAGGAAAGAATTGCTGGATGTTGATCTTCTCAAATATACTCTAGAAAAAAAAAGAAAACTGCTCAGTTAGACCTGTGAAGTTTAACACCTGCTATCTGGAAAACACCACACATGAACACATATACAGGCACAAATAAAAGAAAATCAGCAGTAAGCAGGGAATAACACCTTTTTCTCTTCAGATAAATGGTTCCATCTGAGCTATAGCAGCTTACTGAACCATGAAGTTAGTGAAGCAGGGCACATAATTCATGTTTAAGGCCATTAGGATGAATTGAGTCTCCACAACTTTATAGAAACATCATCTCTTTAGCTCCATTTAAGCTATGTGCTCAGCCTCAGTGAATGCAAACATGAGCTCCAGCAAACAGCATTTTCTTAGGAGCAATAAATACTTTCATGGTCATAACTTTAGTGATGGTTTCTTAAATGATGCTTTTGAGTCTTGGGAGAATGTAAATGGCATGAAATGCAGTAAGGACAACACAAAAAAAAGTCAATGAAGGAAGTAAGCAATGGCAGCCTCTTCCAGGGAGTGGGCTAAATCATCATACCTGCAAAAAGAGTGGGCCTTGACTCCCACCAGTAATTTCCACCCCTTCTCTAGAAACAGAATCATAGCTGTATCAGAAATAGCCAAACATGATCAAAGTTGCTCAGGATCTCATATGGATTCCTAAAAAATGTATAAACCTCCTTGTTGTAGCTCATTTTGGTGGGTAAGGGGTTACCCCCACTGGTGAACTTGTTTAGATGACGTCCTTCTTCATCCTGACATCAGTGTTATTCCTTACTTAGACTGTGGTTTCGGCCACTGCTGTATATTCACAGACTATAGCCAAAGCCCCTCCTGTTGCACTACAAACAATATCTACACATTTTTCACAATGGTTTCTAATTCAAGCTTTGCCTTAAGGCTATCCTTGGTGAGACATTTGGTGAAGAACAGCAATATCAAGATTGGTTTGTTGGGGTTTTTTTTATTCTCATGGCTGTGCAATATGCAGATGGCACTGATAAGTGTGCAGAGCCCTCATGGTGTTTGCAGGGTCATGTTAGAGGGGGCAGCCAGTACTGGCATAGTGCAGGCTAGTGGCAAGGGCAGCAGAGAGTCTAATTCTAATTTTTAAGGGTCTAATTCTGTTTCCTCAAGCATTTGCTGATGTAGGCAAAAATACTTGTGCCCTGAGTGTCAGTTTGCCTGTGTGCAAAAGACTTGTCTTGTGGGGTGTTTACCTGTTTACAAACCTTTGTGGGATCCTGAGAGGGGAAGATGCTGCAGAAGTGTGAGGATTATTTACACCATGCTAGCTGGCTGTGGCATCAGCCCCTAAGAATAAATCATGCAAAGTTACTTTGGAATTACCAAAGAGCAGGGGATATTTACTGCACAATTTCATTAAGAACTGTGAGGGCGACTCTGGTATGTGGCATGATGTAGTGAAAGCTTGCATGGTCCACCATGGCATGAGAAATAAATGCCTTAGCCTAAAATTGTGACTTCAGATTAAAGTGGTACATGCAGTTATTTGGTTTCAAAACTTACTCAGAATGAAAACACATTTATTAGAGTAAGTGCAATCTATATCTGATAAATGGGAACACATCTGGTCCATATCCCTGATACAAACCCCTCAGTATTAATTATATTGATGGTTAAAGCTGAGGAGTGAGTTGAACATTATTTATAGTGATCTTTGCTAAGTAAATAATTTTAAAAATGGCTTTCTAAATGTAACGTTTCCCTTTTAAGAAGCCCTACAGAATTAAAGAGGCTTTACAATGGAACATGAAACATATTGCAGGGGGAGAGACAGAAGCTTGCTTGATTAATGCGCACGATTATCAGCGATGCAAATCACTTTCACTTATTAAGTCTTGTTTAATATCCTAATGAAGGCTTCCTGAGCAGATTTGATAATTCCAGAGAAAGTGACTGTGAACTAATGCCCTTTCAACATGTTGAGAATGAGCAGTGCTATAAAGAAAACCTCATTTACTATAATTCCCACCAAATGTGGTATCCTTTTCTAGACTCCTACTTCACAGCAGGAGACAATTAACCTTTTCAGTGCCAGAAGTGATTCCAACATGTTCCAGCTGTGAAGGCCAGCAGGTCAGGCATGAATGAAGTTTACCTTCCTCTTTTGGTCTGAAAAACCACAATTATGCAAACATGTCGAGAAAGCCCTGAGCAGCTCTGAGCTTTCACGTGGGTTCTGCCAGCTCGTGCAAATGTGCTTCTTACCTTGGAGAGGGGTCTGCATCAATTCAACAAAGCAGGGAGCCTCTCGCAGGGAATGCTGTGTATTGCTCACATGATTTCAAAGCAGCTCTTTCTGAATGCACTGCAACAGCCCAGAAGATTCCCTCGCTGAGTATCTGGGTAATGAAACTCTTGTTGCTTCTAAGCCTGTAACAGTCAAATGGCTTATCTATCTAAGGATAGATAAGAGTCAAGGTGTGTTGTGGGAGGTAATGCCTTTTTTCCATACACCCAGCCTCACTTCTAAATTTGGAAGTGGTGGGAAACGATGGAAAATGGAACATTTTCCCTTTTCCTCCCTTGACCCCGTCCATGCAACGTATGACTTAACATTACCAGACTGTTCCAGAGCTGAGGTGGCCACACCTGTGCACAGGCAAATGAGCTGTTGATGCAGTGGGTTGGAAAGTGTGGTGGGAGCTGGGAGCCCCCGTGTTCAATTCCAGAGCTGTAAGCTTTGCCTTAAACCATGGCCTGTTCCAGACAGACCTGCAATTCAGTCCTTTGCAGTTTCAGAGCTTTACAGTTTCCCCCTTTAATTTAAAAGAACAAAACCAATGTCAAAGATATAAAGGAATAGCTTTGATGAAAAAAGTGATTTCAACTTGTGCTTATCTGGAGATTTTCTAGGAAAAACAAGACTCGTAGGTAGATTTGTTTTTAAAACAACCAGTCCCTTGGGAAGGAAGCACCTGAGGGGGAGAAATTGAAAGGCAGCTAACCCTTAAGAATTTTGTGAACATTTTTATTAGATTTGTATTAGGGCAAGGAATATGGATTGGACTGTGCATTTGTAGACATTGTCAGGAAACAAGTTTTCTAATCCACATGCTCATATAGGACAGGCTTTTAATATAGATTTGTGATAAATGCAGTTTGGTGGTACACATCTCCCACATGACTGAGAGCTGTCACATAAAATGAGACTGTAGGACTGGATTTGTATCTTTATTTCTGTGGATAATGAATTGAGAGCAGTATTTCAGATAACTGTAGGTGACATGATGGATCTCAAAGGTATAATCACATTTCAGCTGCTAATACAGTAGCAGCAGTAAAAATAAGGATACTTTAAGAACTTGCTTTGTTAATAAAAGGCACCCAGGTTGTATCAGTGTCAAATTGAGGGGGCTTTTACAATTGCTTTCTGAAATTATGTAAAAAGAAATTAATTATCGCGGTCCATCAATGAATATTTCACAAGGAAACCATTTCAGTATACAGCTATATCATGAGTTTAATTTAAACACACAAAAGAATTGAGACCAAAAAGCCCTCACATGCTACAAGAGTGAAGAAAATGTACATATGTTGTCAACTTTCAGACATCAGCTGAGGTAGATTGTTCAGTCACAAAATTTTTGTACATATGTTTGTTGCTATATGCGCTGGTGACATCGAAATCTTGTGTTCAAATGAGAGAACTTCGTGGTTTGGAATTCCTCAAGACTTCAGCCAGAACAAATAACACTTTGAAAAGTATCTAATGCTAGGACAAAGAAGAGGAGTTGCTCCGAGTCCTCGTCATATAGATGAAAATTAGACATTTAAAGTAGAATGAAAAATATGAGATACTTTAGTCAGGTTTTCTTCAAAGGGTGAGAAACAGCTGCTCTTTTCTTTTTTCTTTGATAAATCATTGTTTCAAAACAAAGACATGTCAACACTTCTTTTTTTAATGAGAAATGAGAAAAGATGATATCCAAGCCAGTTCTTAGTCCTTGAAAAAGGTTACTATAGAAAAGAAAAAATTTTTATTTTCACAGCCTACCTCTTGAAAACTTTCCAACAGAGCTGTTGCATGTGCAACATTCTGTCACTCTCTCATTCTCCAGAGAGCATGAGAATAGCCACAGAGACATGCACTACTCAGAGACGAAGAAGGTGTAACTGGGATAGTAGAGGGAAATCAGAGGGGAAATGAAGCTGAGGAATGGAAGACCACATTTGGGGTCATTTCACACCTACTAGTGTTATTCAGTCCCTAGACAATGGGCATAGGGATGTGTATTGCTAATTCTCATTAGCAGCCAGTCCTGAGGCTGTCACTGCCCCTCTGTTTATCGACATTTTCTGGTCCTTGTAACCTCTCTGCCACGGTAGTATAATTGGCTTGAGGAAACCCTTAAAGATCACTGGACAAGTAGTACCAATGCACAGATGTATCCAAAAGAGTCTCTGCCCCTGCCTTGGGACTTGGGCCTCTTTGGAGCTCCTGGGAGCTGAGCTCTCTAAAACTAGCAACATGTTATTTCAGTTCATGCCTCCTTCCACAAAGGTGTGGCCGTACCCGGGTGGGTTGTAGTGTGCTCCGACAATTCTTTCCATTTTGGTGAAGTTGTTGATTGACAGTGCAGCAATTATCTGGAGGGTGTGGCCGGGGCTGCTTTGGGGACCTGCAGTGTAGCTGGTGTCGTTCATCTAACTCAGTGCTCAGCACAGTTCTGTTCCAAGTGTGGACAGTGGCATATGAAACGTGCTAATTTTAGTGGTTGTTTTGTAAATTAACCATGCCTCTTAAAAGAAATGGAGGCATGTGGGAATTCTTATTGGCTGAATTGTTTCTCCACTATCATCATTTAATAACATTCATATGCCAACATTTTTTTAGGAGGCAGCCCTGTCTAGATGGGCCTTCTCCCTCTTTTCTTTGCTCTTGGCCTTCTTCTTGGAGACACACAAGGGCATTTCCCTCTAAGCTGATCTCATTCACATGGCCTGTATAATGAAAAAGTCTGCCTGGAAGAGCGCTCTCTCCTAAAAGACAGGTATCTGTTTCCCAGCCCCAGGCACTTAGCATGTGTAAGCATCGCAGAAATCCACACCCTTAGTGTCTAACACACCTTTAGTGTGTAAAGGCATTTAGTACCCCCTGCCAACAGTCATAAGTGAGCAATTGAAACCCAGTGTTGAAAAAATAGAAAAATTTTATGTTCCGCAAAGCTACAAAATGATAAACTCCCCTCCCTCTGCTCCCAATGAATTCCATGTAATCATTGAAGAGTAATTTCCTTTAGAGGCAGTAAATTGTTTTCAAGGCGTAGCAATAAATACCTTTAATTAACACGTTGCTGAGTGACTTAAAAGTATCAATGGCTACCAGTGTAGTTCCAAAGTGGCCCTACTGCAGAAACTACTGTTGTAGCTGACATCCGTCCCAATTGCCCAGGAAGAGAGGCCTTGAGCTACGGGACATGAAGTCCAGTTACCCTTTTATCCAGAGAGGTGTTTGCTGTGTGTCCCAGATTAAGGCACTTGTGGGATGTTGTGGAGAAATCACCAAACGTCCTGTACATACTGGGTGAATACAGAGAAGAAAGGAGTCTCCATGGATACTAATCCACCATTTTCTATCAGACTACCCACACTGTTCTTTTCTTTCTTTTTTACCTTTATGAATACTGTGTTTCAGCGTATTTTCAGTTCAGCAACACTTCGTGTTTTAAGGTGCCCAAACAGATGAACTCACTTTGTTGTCCTGCAGAGATGGGCTCTACTTGGTGGTCTTGTCCCCTTATAGTATAAAATCATATAAGCATCCACCTCCTGGACAGCACCAGCTTTCAGTAACTGTGAGTATTTAGGAAGACTTTGCACCAGTCACTAGCACTTGCAAACTAAAATCTCATCTAATTCCCTGAAGAATGGAGTAAAACATTGGCTGGTTTGAAGTAAATGTACTCTTGACTTCGGCCTACCCAAGATTGTATAAAGGCTGTTTATAAACACTTGTGTTTGTTATTAGTAATCCCAGGCTATTTTCTACAGAGGCTGAAATAAATCAGTGGCAAAGCACTAGATGATAATGATACGTATACACACAGACAAACAAATTTCCAGAGATTAAAGGAGAGTAAATTTCCTAGATGAACTGCAAATTTCACCCACCTGTGGGGTGTGTAAATATAGATATTGGGTGGGAAGCAGGTTTTATTTTGCTACTGACGTGATGTAGTGATGAACTCTGACATGTTGCTGACTGTGGTTACTTGATAAGTGTAAGATGTGAAAAGCCAGCAATAACACTAGATGGTATCAGATCTCTAAAATAATATGTGTTTGAAGGTGTTAGGTATAAATATGGCATTACAAAAATAAAAACAGACAAAAGCATAGTTCATTCATGGAGGGAAAGAAACATCAGAGGAAACAGACCTTTCTTTTTCTGTAGATTTTCAACAAGGAAATTGATCACTAAAAAAACAACTTTAAAATTGTGTTTAATATTCTGGTAAAGCCAAGTGATGTGCTGCCAGGACAGGAATAGCTTCTGAAAAGTGCTCCTCCTTAACTGCTGAACTTTTTTTTAACCTTGTGGTGCCACCTGAGTGGTACCTGAGTGTTACTGATGGTAACAGTTGTTAAGATCAAAGACAGGACAAGCAGGATGTATCACACAAGCTTCTGGCTTGGGGAATTCTAGGGAAGAGCTGTGGGCTTCCCTTCTCCATTCTCTTCCCATTTTTGCCTCACAGATCAGCAATTACTTGTCCTTCTTGCTTACCTCCCACTGCCTTTGCTGGTCTGCCTGTGGTACAGCCACCCTCTGCAATCAAGCCAGGGCTGTTCCTAAAGAGAGAGCAGTGTTGGGCAGGACTCACTCACCTCTCTTGCTTCTGAAGGCATGTGAAGAGAGCTGTAAAAATTTATTTTAAAAAAAATTAAATAAAATAACGTCCTCTCTTTTACCTTGAATGATCAGACTACATTCATCCATCCCTTACTGGTCCAAATCAGTGAAGTCTTACTTGGGCCAAATCCCTCTTTAACTTGTTTAACCAGTTGTCTATAGAATGTGTTTGGTGGTCTCAGGTCATTCAGGGCAAGATTTCTGCAGGTGTTCATGTGTTCGCCTGGCTTCTGCTGTCATCTGGATGTGTCGTGAGAGGATTTTCTAGTTCCTTCTGCCTTTGGGGGGACCAGCAAGACACCCTGTTTCTTTTCTGCCTTATGTTACAGAGCTTCCCACTTCTTTCATTTGAGTAAGTCATCATGCCCAGGATTTATTTGCTCAAAAAAATCCAGATTTCTTGGATTCTCAAAAATGACTCAACATTTCAGAGCCAGAGCAGAAGGAATATATCTATTCTTCCATCAATAGACCACATTATGCAGAGAAGTGAAACTGGGTCAAATTTCTGGGCACTGTAAGTTTGAGGAGCTTCTTTGAAGTAAATGGACTTAGACCAATTAACACCAGCTAAGGATCTGCTTTGCTGAATTCCTGGTGAGTGTGAGAGGGCTGCCTAACGAGAATCAGTGGAGAAGGAACTGTCAAGGAAGGGATCTAAATAAATGGCAGACAACCCATCTACTCTACTTAAAATTGTTCTACCTGATGGTAACAGCTGTTAAGATCAAACACAGGACAAGCAGGATATATTGCACAAGCTTCTGGCTTGGGGAATTCTAGGGAAGAACTGTGGGCTTCCCTTCTCCATTGCCCCCTGAAGCTGCCTTTGGCCCAGTCATACTTCTGGAAATCCCTCATATTTCTTACAAGCAATGCCTGTGCTTGCTCCTGTCCTTGCTTTCATTGCTTTCACTAGAAAGGGGCACGGACATTTCCGTCTCACCCCATCTCCACTGATTTTGCTCTCCTTAATGGCAAAGTCACAGGAGTACAAATACTGTCTGGACTCCAGAGGGTCAGGTCAAGATGTTTGGTAGTAAATATGGATTACAGGGATCTGTTGGATATCTTAAAAATATGCAGATTATCAGAAAGTGCTTAGTAGTTTCTGGAAAAGGAGTTCCTTTAAAATGCTTCTGCTTAAGCATCCAAGAGCAGAAGAAATTTTGTAAAGGGCTGGCCTCCTTATCTTGTGCTGGTGTGAACAACTGCTCCTGGAGCTCAGCTGGGCAGTGTTGGGATGCCCTCCACGCAGGAAGCTCAACATAAAGGCAAAGGCTGAACAGGTGAGTAATAAAAAACAAGGCAAGCCCATGTGCCTTGCAAATAGCAACACGAGTGGTTATGGCTGTTACCAGAGCTTTTGCCTCGAAGTTGCCTTCCCTGAATCAGAGACATGATCAGGGTGTCTGAACAATTACCCAGAGTATGGACAGGGAAGGGAGTAAAAAAGGGAAAGTTCCCATATCGAATGCCATCTTGTTGCTTTGACCAGTCACCTTTTAAATATTTATGTTTTATTTTTATCTGCGTATTAGTGAGACATTATTTGTGCACAGGCTGTTAAAAACAGTTCTAAGGGAAACACACTTCCAGCTGGTTTCCTCCTGTTTTCCATCTGCTGTGTGTATGTGTCTTTGGAGGCATTTAACTGTTTCTTGTCATGGTAATTGGTATTTTTTCAGTAGTGAAGGTGGGAGGGGTGGAGGAGAGAAACCCTAAGGCATCTGTGTTTGTGCTCAGTTGATCTCAAAGAGATTATCCTGGTTATTTCCTTATAAACATTATATGCTTTAAAAAACACGGGGTGGGACAGTGCAAGGGTATCAAATATCAGGTAAAATTTTTTTAAGAGTTAACTTCCCCAAATTATATCTTTGTATTCTTCTATTTATGCATCGCTACTCTTTTTAATATTAAAAATGTAAATCCTCAATTTATCTGGAATTACTTAGTGAAAGGCTGATGTGTGAGTGTGGCAGATTATAATATTCCATCGCCACCCCTGATCCTCTTTACCTCTTATTCTTTTCATAGCAGATCAAAAAAAGCTGTATGCGTGCCACAAGAATATATTATTTTAAGAGACTTGGACTTAGAAATTGATTTCCTTGATGAGAAAAGGAAAAGTCTCCTTCTGACCTGAAGGGTCACTTCATAATCCTGTCACTCTACATCAAAAGGCTTTTTTTTTTTTTTTTCTTTTAGTAGAAGATGAGAATATTTCTGAGAAGGAATTAATTTTTCAGATACAGTGAAAACGATGACTTAAAGAGACTTAGCAGATGATAGAGGGCTGTCCTATTCAGAATACATCTCCTGTGATTAGAACAAGCTCTGAATATATTTTAGGGTCAGGCAGTTTTAGATGGAGATTGGGATTTGTACTTTGGGATGAAACTGATCTTATATTTTTATCGAAGTACTTAAGGTTTAAGCTGTAGTCTTCTCTTTTTTTGCAAAGGGATTTCACCAGGTTTTATAATGGGGATTGGTGCAAGCAGCCAATAATTTCTGTGTATGGATTTTATTAATAGGATGTTTGAAATGAAAGGACTTTCAGCACCAATAATTAGGCTCAGGTACTAATACTTTTCTTCATAGTACTTTTCTTAATAGAAATCACCTGATACCAGTGTAGACTTTCATAACCTATTTCATTTATGTAATAAGTGAATATGTCTTAAGGAAATTCCTTTAAACCATATGCTTAAAAACCAGCAGTCCCAAATACGGCTGTGAATTAATAACGTGGTGCTGTTGTATGTGTGCACAATGCACACAGGTGCATATATGTAGGTGTGATTATGTGTGGGGACATGAAATACTGGCTTTAGAGATATATGCAAAAAACCCCATGAGATATACAATATATGACACATCACTTAAGATTATAATATAATGTATAAAGCATAATATACAATATATAATTTAATATTTAGTTACAATATTTTAACGTATGTGTTATTAGTGTATCCATTAATTATACGTGTTAATTATACATTGTGTATTTTATATATGCAACCATTTGATAATTATATAATAGGATCACACAAAAGCTATGAACAAGAGGCTCAAAACATTTTAAACAGCTTAAAAGCCTTTGTGCAGGTGCACTAATAGAACAAAAGGTCACTGCTCTGAAGACCACAGAATTGCAATTTGTTTATATAGTGATAATTATTGTGCGATACTGTGTGTGTTTAACGTATATAAAGAGAAAGGCAAATTCCTTTTCTGCTGATAAATTTGCTATTGTCTGAACTGTCTGTTAGTTGTTCTAAATGCTGGTCTGAAGGCAGCGGCAAAATATTGCCCACTGGTAAAACTGTTCTTGTGATGATGGCATGAAGTCCTAAAGCAAAAACAATTACTGAATAAAAAAGATGTTTTTTAATTTGAGAAGTATTCTACTAGGAGATTTTTTTTCTGTTTTTTCTAGGCTTTTTAAAAAGTGGTAATTTATGAATATTTAGTGGAGGTTTTTCGCTCATATGACTGGCTGCATTTGGAGATCGACAGAGAGCTGTATCACATGTAAGAGCTGCAAAACCAAAGTAAATCCGTGGTGTGAACTCTTGTTGGTGATTCCTGTGTGAATCTGGCCTCTAAATGCTGATGATTGCTCCAAATTGTAACAAGAGGATCCCAACTGCTAACTTGGGTTGAATTGAAAAGCAGGGCTTTAGTCTAATAATCTAGTTTAGATCTGATACTCCCACGGGAGTCTGGCGAGAAGAGATGGTACTTTTAATCACATTCACTGTGTTCAAGGTAATGGAGGTCTGTGAGGATTTTGGAAATGTGGTAGAAGCCCTAATCTGAATCTAAGGGCTGTGTCTATATCTAAAGCAGATAATACAGCCTTTACTAACAAAGAGTATTTGTATTACTTGAATTTTCTGAACCTTAGAAATATAACTCTAAATCTTAGAGTAATAAGTACGACTAAAATGCAGGGAAATAGTGAGTTCCTCCAGGGCAAAACAGGAAAAATGATACTTTCGCCCAGGGAAACACCAAAGCTTGACGTGCCCAGCTACCTGCTGGGGGAATGAAGAATTCAAGACGGGGAGTCCAAGGGCAGATTTCTACTCTCAGCCACGTCCTACAGAGGTTTTCAAAAGGCAGAGCTGCGTCTGCTTAGTGAATGAGAGAAAAGAAAAATCCCAGAGTGAAAACTGTTTCCTCTTGTACCCTGGGATGAATTCAGTGAGTTCGGGGTTGCTTACTTCTGTAGTTGCAGTTCTTTTTCATTTCACAGGCGTTGGGTGCAATCTGGCTCGGAGGACTGGTGTGTGCTGGGACACGGCCCCTCTGCCCCGGCTGGATCCCGGCACGGCAGGGATGCTTTATCCGGGATGCGGGAGCGCGCCCATCACCATGGCACTCACGTGCCCCGCGGGGCGCGCCGAGCAGCGCCGGCAGCATCTGGCGGGGCCGGCCGTCCTTTCTTCCACAGCCGCCCCTGAACTCGATCCACCCTGCCCTCTGCCTGACCTCTCCCCAAAGCCTCTCGCTCCTCGCTGCCCGGGCGCCCTGGCTCAGCTCCGCTTTTCAAACTCTCGCCCTTGGAAGTGCCTCCCCACCCTCCGCATTGGCTGCAAGACGGAGCCGGCGAGGAGCGATCTTGCCACGTGAACTTCCCTTTGTTTTTCCGTGCGCCCAAGACAGACCGTCTCCCTAGTAACTTTTGTGGCACCACATGCGAAGGAGCTCATTATGTAAAACATACATTTTCCTCCCTGCGAAAACTCCACGGAGCGCTCCAGCGGCTGCACGTTGTGTGGGAATATTAACTACGCCGCAACCCTCTATTTACCAGCTCGTACATCACCGCACCGTGGAGCGGCTCTAAGGATTGCTGAAATACAAACTTGCTGCATTTGATCCCAGCGGAAGCTGCATGCGTCTGCTCTCGGAGCCAGTTCTCAGAGCCCAGCCTTCAGAGCTCCTGTACCTATATTTGATCAAAGACCCTAAACCCGCAAGTGCAATGCATAAATATTGAAATGTAGCATGAAAATAAAACCCCTCCACCTCTCAGGACTGAGAAGCCTAATGGAAGCGGTATGGTGGTGCAGGATTTTCCTATTGTCTCAGCAGAGGGGAAAAAGTTGACTTCAAGGATGATTTGCAAATACCAGTTCCCTGAAAAGAAAAATGTGGGGCCAGTTCCATAGTTTCCGAATGATACCTAACCTTCAGCCAAAAAATTGAGCTGTCCGGGTTGACAACATTTGGGAAACTGTGCTTTTCTGGAGAGATGACTGTAGTGGCAAAGATAAACCGGCAGGAAGGTTTCTTTGGAATGATATGAATTTAATGAATCATAACCACATAAAAAAATTCCCAGCTGGTCTTAAATTTCAGGGAGATTTAAGTGATAAAAGATATTTTCCCTGTCCCTTTAGATGTGTATTAGAGATGAGAGGCCTTAGATAAGACCTCCTGGGAATCAAGCATTCCTTTTTCTTTAATTTGTTTTAAAGGAAGAAAAGAACCAGGCATGCTTCTGAGTCTCAGACAGGTATAATTAGTTATTTGCTGTTATAGGACTTTTAAAATTGCCTATTCCCACTCTTTTTATATTAAATAATTTTCTTTAAAAAAAAAACAACCCTAACACCAAACTATATGCCCCTTCCCTCTCTCCTCCAAAAAAAAAAGAAAAAAAGAGAATCGCTGTACTCATTTGCCTTCCCCCTCTCACCATCCTTGTGCAGGGTGCATCCTTTCCCCTATTAACATATTGATTTATTTAAATTAAAAATAATGATCTCCTTTCCCCTTGCCTCCTCCTCCCAGCAGCAGAGTCTGTCTCTGATCCTTATTAACAAATTGATTGCAGTATTGGTGTCAGTATGGCTCATTTAGTAGCTCTTTTGCCTAAGGTCCAGAAGGTTGGAGGAGGGAACAGCTTCCAAACGTAACTGCTGGCCTGGCTCCAAGGCTGACACTGCTCGGGTAGAGGGGACAGCTGCTGGGGACAACACCGACACACTTAGTGGGGCCCCCTCTGGGTGGCGAGGATCTGGCTGGAAGTTGGAAACCCCACAGCAGCTTTTTGAAGTTGGTGTGAGGAAGCATCTCCGCACTGCCCCACGTCTCCTCCTGACCTGCTGCGCAGATGGGGAGCCTCCCCGGTCTCAGCCCTCCAGTGCCCCGGCCCTTGCTCAATACAATGGCAGCTGTGGGACACTTGCCTTGCCAGTACCAGGCACAAAGAGCTTGAGGATGTTGCAAGCCCTAAAACTGCCATGCAAACCTCAGCTGCCTTGTCTCTGTTGAAAACAAATCTTCAAAATGTGTCTTGGCCTTCTTTGGCCCCATGCTCATTGCCCTATTTCAGGGACAGCTCCAGTTCAAGTCCAGGGAAGTGTGTGAAGCACTCCCAGTCAGTTCCTCCTTGTCAGCATGGTGCAGGCATTCCCACTGATGAACAGAAGCTGGGGGGCTGGAAAGGTCAGCAGCTGTGGATGAAAAGCTGCAGCAGGAGCTGTTTGTCTCCCAGCCTTTTTGTCTCTGGCATCTAGCTGCTCACACCAGGCTTGCAGCAGGGCCCGTGTGCCTGCTCTGCAGCCCCACACCTCCACAGGTAGTGTCTGAGAACACTCTCGATAATGTGAATTCTGTCTTAATGACTTTGGGGGACCTGTGTCAACCTTTGTCGACTGCTGGCCTTCCTAAGTCTACTTAGTGCTTGAGGGCTGATATTGCAGGGACACAGACCCAGAGCTGGCCCCATGAGCCTTGCTGTTTGTAAGGGAAAGGAGGAACAGAAATGAGGCAGTGCTGCCCCATTCTGCAGTTGAGAAGTGATGGTGAAGAAGGGTGGAGAGACTTATTCAAAGTCACCAAACAAGACACTGGTTTCTCCTGTTGAGTATCCCTACTTTGGGCCAGGAGTGCCCATCTCCAGCATTGTGCCGCCAGCTTTGGAGCATCTGTCTGATTCCACCCTGTTTCCAGTTAAGCCCTCAGGCTCCTGAAGTAGCAGTGAAAACTGTGTTGTGGCCAGGACTTGTTTTATGATTTCCCCTTCCTCTGCACCTCTGAAGGGCAGCTGCTCCACAGCAAAAGCCCAAGGGAGCACAGAGGCTCGAGCCCAGAAGGAGGGAGATGGCTATTCTTGACATGTGCTTAGTCACCTAAAGCAGATGGTATTGTCTCAGGTTCCTGATGGGATGACTTTCAGCTCCCAAAAACCTTTCAAGTTTGACCATGCAGACATGCTTGGAAGAATGTCAGATGAGTACACATCTGTCCAAGACCTTTCACCAAACAGCAACATGAGTACAATTAAATTAACAAAGGGAGAGTTTACAATTAAAGCTGGAGCAAGTGCATGGCTTGCTTTCAAAGAATGGCTGGCAAAATTTTCTCATACAAGGCACACAGGCCAGAGCAGTTTCCCCACATTTTATTCCATGAAGTTTTACATTCTTCCTGTTGCATTTTGAAATACACTGGAATAAGCAGAAATGCAAACTTTACAAAAACTAGTTATTGATCTTCTACATCCTTCACCATCTGCTTTGTTCTAGTGTCTAAAAATATTCAGTCCTTGCTCTTGCTCACATGATTGTTGAGAAAATGCTAGAGCTGGTAAATCAGAAAAGCACATTGTGTATTGGGGGGAGGGGAGTTCCATCAGGAAAATATGCTGTCTGAAGGGAAAAATACAGAAAAAAGCAACCCCAGTCCTGTACTTAAACAGGCAAAAATTAAAGGAAAAAACCCAATCAATTTCTCAAACTGTAGGGAGAAAAAATAGAATATATCTGGAGTGTTACTTTCTTTTGAAAACTAGCTACAAAAAATTGTATATTTGTTACATGCTTCAAAGAGTTGGGGAATATAAGTTTCTTATTATACCTTTTTGAAAATTGAATCCAACTGAACAATTTATAGGTTAAAAATATTACAACTGGAGATGAAGTATTCACCTCCAGGATATAACGGCACAAGTACTGTCTGGAACAGTGTATCTTGGGAAATGGTTGTAGACTCAAAAAGCTGAAAGGGATTATCCTAATTTTGACTGAGAAACAAACATGCAGTATGGAGGACTCTGACTTCTAGGATGACTGAGATTCTGAGGGCAAATAACATCCATTTATTTCAGTGGGAACTGTATTAGTAAATTCCCAGCTCAGCTTTAAAAATCTCAGTTTCTCTCAGGGTTTGTGTATGGTGCCCACAACTACAAAACCTAAACATGGCTCAGAATAAATTTCATCACCATATGGAGGTCCCTAGTGAAATCAGCTAGATCATTCTCTGTTAGTTTGTGAATTGCTGATTGGAGTTTGAATGTGAACCCTCTGTCGTGGGCTTTATGTGAGTCTCAGGGATGAGGAATTTGGTATTGTTAGAAGAGATAAAAAGAAAAGTGGGGTATGCTGCCACATACTATTTAATGAATATTATTTACCGATTTATCCAAGCCACCCTTTTGAGGCCTAGTGACATCTGCCACCCAAGGTGACTTTAAAAGGAGAAAAAGGACAAATAAAATAAAGAAAAAAATTGAAACTAAAAAACGAAGATTTAACCCAAAACTTTCTGAAGATGATCTGTGTGGAGGAAGAAAAGTGAGCATGTCCTTCCTTCAGTGATTCACAAAGTGCAGCGTTGCTTGATAAATTCTGTATGTTTTTGGGTGCTTTATTTTTGAGTTTAATATGTAGCAAATATGAATTGCCAATACCAAAGCAGACAAACAGTTGATTTAATCTTATGTTCTGTGTTTGATGCTGATCACCATCAGAAGGGAGGGCACAGAACCCCCATAATTTGCCTACACAGAAGTCCTTTTCCTCATGTGCAGACCTGCTTACCACGTGTTCCACCCCGAAGGAGCTATTGATCATACACCAAACCCCCCCAAATCTCCCCTCAGTTCATCAGAGGTCACCCCTGAAGCTCTGAGGGTACACCAGAGCCAGATGGGAATTCTTGGATGGAAGAAATCTTTGTCAGAAAAAGCCAAATTGTTGGAACCAGAGTGTTTCTTGGAGCCAGGAAGGTTTGGGGCCCTGCCAGCAGAAGGCAGGCAAAGGTTCCCCCGAAAGCCTTCCCGCCTGCCAGTACCCTTTGCCTCACTTCCAGGGCTTCCAGGGCCCACAGATCCGGGGCTCCTCCATCACTTGGACCACTCTGGAGCTGGATCCCTCCTGCCCTTCAGCTCCAAGGATGCTTGCTTCAGGTTCAACAGCCCTAAGGCCCTAAGGCTCCTCACCACAAGGCTGGGAGCTGCAAAAGCCAGGTGGGGGTGAGGAGGCTGGGTGTCCTGGGAAAGGGGAAAGCTGGAACCTTTCTTGTCAGGTCCATTAAACCAAATGCCATGATTTGCCTCTCCAAACCTCCCTCCTAAGGCAAATTTTGAAATGTCTATTCTGAAACAGAGAAAGGGCACACCCCCCCCCTCAGCTCCCTAAAGGAGTGCTATTCCAATTGTTTTGAACCCGTGATCTTGGGTGTGATTGTGCACAGAAGCTTGCAACAAATCTCAGATTTGGTCCTACTGGGATGCAACATTTGGCTTTTGGCTTAAGTAAGGAATGTCATAAAATGTAAATAAAATACTAAATGTCTAGGTCAGGGCTAGGCTTAATTAGGACTGCAGAGCGTATCCAGGAGCTCAAGTACTTGAGCTTCTGTGTGCCCCTTCCCCAAAGGGAAGTGATGGGGTAACTAACCACCCAAGTTTTCTGGCTGGGCAGGTGAAAAAAAATGACTCTTAGAAGTTCAGTAGCTGAACTAATTACCTGCAAATGATTGCCTGGGGTTGGACCATTTATTATCTCATCAGCATTCAGCACCACTTCCATAGGATGAAGGAGAAGGAAGAAGAAAAAAAAAGCCCAGAAACATGAGAAGGAGAGCAGATGAAAGGATAGCAGTTAGAAGGAAAAAAAAAATGCTTCTTAACTCTACTCTGTACTTTTTCTCTCTAATAGATCCCCCTCCCAATCCACCCTAAGCTGAAAAACTGGCATGTAATGAATTCTGCAGGGATGGAGTATCAGCAGCACGCTCTGAGATTTCTCACTAGATCCCCAGATACCACAAACTTTTGGGAGCAGAGGGAGAGTCAAGTGCAGTCAAACCTTTTTATTTTTATATATATATATATATAAATACATATGTATGTATACACACACACAGTGACAATTTTCAACTCACCAACATTTCTCAGAACTTTGTTGTATCCATTGGCTTGAAGAAAGGTTCAAATTGACATGAAGTTTCCATCTAGACACTAAGCAAGATGTGCTTTGGACACTGGTTTTGCTAATACAGAGGTCTGCTTCTTGGAACTGAAGATGCCTCCTGGAACTACACCTGGGACATTTGGAAACTTGGATTTGCCTGGGGGCAGTCACAGCTGAAATCTCAACTCTGCTACCGTATGAAGTATTAAATATCTTCTCTCCTTGCACTCTATCTTCTACCTTGGAGATGGTCTTCTCCAGATAAAACAGGATGCTGACTCAGTGGAGATTGATGGGAAAAGGCTGCAGCCACCAGTGTGCTCACTCTCCTTGCAGCTGCTGTGGGTGTGCTTGCCTGCCCAGTAGCACTTTTCTCATCTCTCTTTGCATGCTGTGGTGTTCCAGGAACTTCTGCCCTTTCCTTTTGGTGAGGTTTTCTTTCTCTACATGCAGCAAGCCAAGGAAGCGATGGCTTGCAGGGAAGGTGCTAGCAAACCTGGCTCTTGCTCCCAGCACATTTTTAAAAAATGAGAACATCCTTCCAGTAATCCATGTTTGCATTAGATGGAAATGTTTTGGCTTCCCTCCTGTCCTTGAAAGCCCAGTGGTGTGATAGGAATTTGGGAAATGCAGGCTCTCAAAAGTAATGTAAAGAACAGATCCACCTATTCAAATGCAAATTGCTAAAGAAGAAAACAAGGGAATTATTTTCTCTACAAAAACAAAACAAAACCCCAACAAAATATTTCATTCTTTTAAATTTAGGACTGCATCCCACATTTTTTAGATGATTTTTCTGTCAAAATTTCGAGATTGCACTGTCTCCAGATTCTCTTGTCCTGCTGGGACAGTTATTGAAGAGAGACTGAAGGAATTTTCTGTCAAGAGATTAGTGTCACACATGGGGCTGTCACTCCAGATCTTGTGGGAGGAAAAAACCTCCTCCCTGTATGATTGCAAAAGTTGACAGTAACATCTGAAGAGAAGCCAGAAAACGCATGCAAGGAAATCAAATGCACACTGCGACCAGTGCATGTTTCTGCAGTCTTTTGGGCTGCCTTGGGCCAGCCCAGCCCTGTTCTAAGACACTTTCCACCTCCAGCTGCTAAGGGGGGATCTCCATTTACTCTAAGGATACTCCAGTGTGTGCTGTGAAGTGCCCAGCAGCTGCTGGGTGCTCAGCATGTGGACAACTGAAAATGGCGTAAATGGCCACAGACCTGTTGCTAGTCAGGATTATACAACTGGTTTTTAAACCAGAAACCCACACTGCTAATGTTTGTCTCATACACAAAAACTGCAAAGGAAATGAGAACTGCATCTTTTCTACAAAACACTCCCAAGCCTCAAATAAGGTAGGAATTTCCTCCTTGTACTGCTCCAGTAAAAGAATACATTTTTCACAATTTGGAGGTGAGAAATAAGAATTTGTGTGGTGAGACTGATTTTTCAGTTTGCCTTTAATGTTCATCAAGCATTCAGAAACTGTGGTGCTGAGCATGGCAAGAATCCTGATATCATAAGAAGCAAAGCTCTTTCTTGTTGCTGCTATGAACTACATGCACCGTTTAAAGAGGGGCTGTTAATCTTGGACATAACCACAGTTTCACCCATCTTCACATTGGGCACTTTTTGTCTTTTCTGGAAATGTACCAACATGTTCTTGGTTGGGCATCCAGTCCTGCAACCCCAGGAGTCTGCTGCGTTTTTTTTTTTTTTTTTAAACAACTAGTGTTGAGACAGACACAATCCTTCAATCAGTACATCCTCAGAGTTAAAGGATGTTCAGTGGAGCAGGTATTGGACAGTAAAGGCTAAGGCCAGTTTATGTGGGCTTCTTTTAAGGCACTGGATACTTGTCTTCTGTGGCTGCTTCCACTGTTCTACATGCAATTATTTTACCTCATTTTTATAATAGTCAAAGAGATGGAGTTTGAATATTTTGTTTATTTTTAAGGGTTTTTTTCTTCTCTTTGTCTCTGTCTCCGGTGGTTTTTGTACCTCTACTTCCAATTCCTACTCTTGTTTTTTCCTCAGATGATCAGTAGCTGTTTTCCTGAAATACCTTAGCCCTTCTAACCACGGGCACACACCCCCCCAGGTGATTAGGGGCACCACGGCTCTACAGCTATCGGGTATATTCTTCTGGTGTCTGGGTAACAGGCAGCTTTGTGAATTAGGAAGGTGACTGCCCTCTGGGACATCAAACCTTTTTAAAAGAAAGACTTTAGGACAATAAAACACTGTAGTGTGACGTGTGTATAATTCTCCTTGTTCAGCATGAAAGGAGGGTTAGTTTCTTATGTTACTCTGGCTTTGAAAGCACCTGGGATGTACTGGAGCCGGGAGAGGGAGAGACGGGTGCTCAGCGCCTTTCAAGAACCGGTCACCTTACAGTGGCAAAGGGAGTAATAAGCGAAGAGTGGAGGTCCCTGAGGTGAAGTAAAAAAGTTTTCCTGAACCCTCAGGGCATCGCTGCTGCCTGCCGGGCCACCCCGCTTGCCCGCCCGCGGCGCTC
>NW_008237239.1:14344068-14349258 GCF_000691975.1 Corvus brachyrhynchos | reverse complement strand
CCCCGCCCCTTTTCCTTCTTCTCCTTCTTCTTCTTTTTCCCCTGTTGGAAAATATTGAGATTAGATTTACACTTAAGACGGCAACTTCGCGGCGACGGCAAGGTTTTGAGCTTAAAAGACAACCAAACAGACCGAAGTACGTGCAAACAGACTCAGAAATGGTGATTGTAGTATTTAAAATGTTGGTTTGAAATGTAATTTAACTCCGGTCTGGTCAGATCCACCGACTGATACTCTAATCCCAAGTGAGGCTTCTCGTTGATTTAAGAAGCTTCTGTTGGACTGTTTTCTGGGCACAGAAGAAAAAAACAGAAAGTGGATAGCTTTTTCTTTCAAGAGTTGAAAGCAGCACTCGTTTGAGGTTTTAAGAAGATTTAGAGAACGGAGATTGATCTGCTAACATCAGAGAAGAAATCTGGTAGCAAATATCAAAACTTCGTAGAATATCTTACCACTGACAGATATTATTGACTATCACCTTTCTGGGCTAACAAACCCACTCATTGCTTATTCACAGTTTTTAGTTGCACAAAAAGTAAGCTCCAAGTTTGACCATGAGAGGCATAGAAAATTAGGAATAAAATTCCACCTGCCTCTTTAAAAATCTCACTGAGAAAAAGCTTAGACAAGTAAAGGAGCTGCTACATCATAACCCTTCAAAATGTGCTGAGCTGAGGCTACCTGTAATACTACCTGATAATTACATGCAAAGACCTGGGTATCAAACACCTGACCCGACCTTGTTGTCACCTGCTAAATGTCAGCACATAACAGAATTTCCTTAGAGCAGTGCCAGGGAGTTTTCACCACAAGCCCAGGTAAGGGAAGAGAAGCAGAGGAAAGAATCACTGTCAATGAAGGAAAGGGTTTGAGTATCTCTTCTCCCACTGAAGACGCTTTGAGGAAACAGACGTGAAGCTCAAAAGCTTTTGAAGGGGTTATTTGGAGGAAAAACCACTTCCATCTGTCAGATTATATGAAGGTGAAGCCCTGTATCTAACTCTGCAGATGTGTTCAAATTGTGGTTTTTGTGAGGAGGGGTAAGACAGAGAAATAGATGGCAAAAAGCAGAGATTTTTCTTATTGCCATCTTTGATTCACATAATTGTTATTTGAATTCTAGTACTATAATAAAAGCAGTGTTTCATGCATATGTCATCTCAAAGGATCCCAAGAAATTTATTATAGACTGCATCAATAGGAAGTTATTTACCCTCTGTGGAAATGCAGTTACCTTTGGAGAGAAAAGCAGCAACTGTTTGAGATCAGTTTAGTACAGTACAGCCACAGTACCTGATAATTTAGCCTTGGACATTTGAATGTCATGTGGAAATCATAGAGGGGAATTCAGAGAAGTGGGAAGTCATTTCATAGGAGGAGGAATGTGGCAGGTAACACCCTTCCCCAAGAAGTGAAAGAGCCTATAAATGCCATAAGTTACAGCACCCTGCAAACACTACAAACTCCTACTGAATTGCAAAAATCTGTACCATTTATATTTTCCTTAGAGGATTTTTGTCCAAGTTCTGGCCAGAGTCGAGTCTTTTGTAACTTGTGAGAGCTGTCAAGATCAGAGCCCCAGGTGGTACAGCTGCAGGCCATGTTTAATAGTTAATGCTGAACAACGTTATATTTGTATCCTGTTATTCACACGCTATTGGAAATTTGTGATTTTTTAAAAAATACCGTGTTGAAGGCTGGATGGAACCTCAAGAAAGAGCTTTTTATGCTTAGCCTACATTTTGTAGCTCTGGAGAATATTTGTATGTAATCTTGAATGCCCCAAGCAAATGTTGTTCAGTTAGTCAGCTCTACTTGATGGGATTAGGATTTGAAAATCTGTTCCAACTTTTGTCTTGCTCAGAAATATGTTTCTTGGCTGCAGTGCAGGTTGCACACCATGGATGCAAGACTGGCTTTTCATTTGGGTTTGTAGGCATGATTCCTCCTGATTCAGCTGGAGCTGATTGTGCATCTAAGACCACCAGAGCTGAGAACTTCAGCTGTGGTGTCACCAACCACAAAATGCTTCTTCCTCAGCCTTCAGTTCAGCCTTCCAAGATGTAAAGGGATCAGTTTAGAGCTCTCTTTTTGGAGCAACTCTTTCTTGCTGGGCTGAAAATGCCATGAAAGGTGTTTGAAACCTTCCTTTTCTATTCATCCTATTGTGTAAGTAAAGAAGATTAGAAATACGTAGCTGACCAATGAATATGCCAGGTAAGCACTGCTAAAGTAAGCAGAAGCAGAATAAATGCTGTCCTGTCACTGAAGCAAAGGACAGCTGGAAAAACAAAATTGTTTTATTGTGGTTGTTTCTGATGTCTGATGCCTATGCTGGTAAATCTGGACAAGTGTCAGTATGGAGGAAATGCAGAAAGTCAAACTTTGATAGTGATAGAAGTCTAAAGAGAGCATGGGCACAGACTGAAGCAATGGGCTTAGAAGGAAACATGCAACAGACTGAAACCTGCTTTGGGCTTAGAAGGACCCCATTTTCTGCTGGCAGAATCGCAGGATCTGGGAAGAAATGTGATGAGAAAATGCTCTCCTTTCATGTGCATCACTTGAATTGGCCACTTGGCAATTTATAACCTCTATTGCAATACCCATTTTTTTCCCTCCCCTTTCTAGAAGCCAGAACCTGCTTTCCAAGAAGTGGCTCAGCACTGTAAAATGTGGATAGCCCAGGTGCTATGCTAATGAGATAGATGTTATTTTGGGGTGGGTGGGTAGGTACGATCTGCCATTCAAAGGAGCATGTGTATATGGATGGCAGGAACTGGCTGGCCATGAGTAGTTGCACCTGCATGTCTGGGAGATCAATGTGATTGTAAATGCTCCTCTAGTCCCATGTAACAAGAATCCCTGTCTCTCCTTTAATAACCACACAAGTGTACATCCACAGTAAGAGATATCCCGTACCTAGAGAAGTAGATCCAATAACTTGGGGGAAAAAGAAGGTGCTACTACATTTGTTTTACAAATAATGAGCAGAACATTAGAAAAATGGCTGCCTGTGGAGGGTCAAGACTAAATCACAAGTCTTGAGGTTTCCTTCTTCTCTGAGTGGTATTTATGGGGTTTTTTTCCGGTATCTCTGATTTATCATGAACACTAGCCTTAACTCTTATGGTTTTTCCCATATTTTTTTCCCTTTCTTTTCTTCCTCTTCACCATTTCTTTCTTTTTTTCCCCATGGCTATTTTTTGAAGTAGACCCAGGGAAGTCCATGTTGGTAACAGACTTGGAAATCAATTTTAAACATGACTTCCCATTCAAACCCCACATCAGTTTATTTCTTTATTCATTTTTTTAGATCTATTTTTTCCAGTTAAGAACTGTGTAAATAGCCCTAATGAGCCTTGAGGGCTCTCATTTGCTTAGAGAGATTGAAACAAGCTGGGAAGTCTCCAAGCACATGGGGCAGAAGGTACAAAATATACTTCAACTAGAACTGGTCAAATAATTCATCCCAGCTTGTTTATGAGACCTGTTGTACCTTTCTGCTGTTGTGTGGCTTTTATACTTGTATTTAAGTACTGTTTTTTGTAAGCAAACCTGGGTCTACAAGTTGTTCAAAAGCTGGTCATTTTTGAGTATTTGCAATTTCTCAGCTCTTTTATGGGATTGATCACCTGACTCATACTGTGTTGTGGTTTTTTGCAATTTTTGCCTATGTGCATGTAACCCACATTTGTCATTCTTAATTCTATGACAAATACATTTAATTTCAATGTGAATGATAAAAAATACCCCTCTGTTACTGGGATTTCCACCCAAATTCACTTACACTGGCATTCATGGTGCTTTTTGCTGCTTGCACAAATAGGCTAAGTCTTGCCCACCTGTTTACAGCTAAGAAAAGAGAGGAGATATATCTGTCAGGAAAGCAAATTCATGGATGTGGCAACCCACACTGCACATGTTTTAGAAGCTCTTTGTTTTGCATTAAGCTAGTTTTTTCTCTGTCATTGGCCGGTTTACTGTGCAGTGAACGTTGCACACAAATTGTTTCTAATGACACCATGATCTGCTAGTCCATACAGCTGCTTCATGGATCAAATCCTTTCTGAGCATACGAGGTGGCATTATTTAATATAAAAGCATATAGGGAAAACACCCTTGAGCCACATTTTCTGAACAAGATCTCTGTCTCTCTCTCACAGAGAATGACTCTCTGTTCCACTTCCCCTGTATTATCTTACCTACACAGCTCCTTGGGAACTGCATGGCTGAGCAAGGATGCTTTGCTGCTCGAACAAAGCCTGGCATTGTCCAAGGGGCAGACACACAAATCTGGACCTCGCCCCTGGAAGAGAGCAGAGTGACCCTGAACCCAAGCTGCCCCAAAAGCAAAATGCAGCAGCCACTTCTCTGACCTGGGGTTTGCTCAACAGCCCAGTTCTGAGAGATGTTAACCTCCAGCTAGTACTTCCACACATGAAAACAGAGGCTGAACAAAAAGGCCAGAGCAGACCTCCTGTTGGTTGTGTGGAAAAAATGGGAATGAAATTGGTTTGTACGCTTTAACTTTTGGAAAACCTCAGCCCATGGGTGCTGAAGCAATTCTTTCTGTGTAGCCCTGGCTGACTGTACTCAGCATAACCCTGAAATCTAACAAATGCTGACCTTGCTCGTAAAAGCAATACATTGTTTTTAAACATTAGTTTCCTATTCCTGACAGATAAGTTGAAAAGTTAACAATGCGCTAAGGCTGTAAAATGTTGGCCAGAGTTTAGATTTCACCTCTGTTTAACTTTTTGTCAACAGATTGGCATTTTCCTCCCCATTCAGAACAGTTGGGTTTTGCTTTCAGCACTGAGTAATAGCTCTTAGATGCTCTCTCACGCAGAGATTCGAGTTCAATATTAAAGCATTGATAACACTCTTATTATCAGAAAGACATGGCCTATGGGCTCAGAGGGAATCTAAAACAGCTCTTTCAGTGCAATAAAAGAATAGCTCTACATTATGTGACATGAAGTTCCCAGATATATTACTTAACCAGATCACGGCATGCTAGCAGATTCAGGCCCATGCAGGCCTGCTAAGTCTTTCTGAAATTACTTCCTTTCAAGAAAACAGTGCCCCAGTGCAAGATATCTTTGCTAACACACTGGGTATAAATGACTGCTCCTGCAAGTTAAGCTGCACAACCAATACTCCCTGGGAGAGGGCATGTTGGTTCAG
>NW_008237239.1:14318159-14344057 GCF_000691975.1 Corvus brachyrhynchos | reverse complement strand
TTCAGCAGGGTGACAGAATCGTGCCGCTGGGACTTAAAGAGTTAATGATGTTAGCTGGGGGCTATGTTTCAGTTGCTGTACTTTGTGCTGTGCTGGGTTTAAACGCTGTTGAAACCAAGTTAAGGGCAGTGCTGAATATCAGTATATCCACTGATCCAAGGAGATCCATTTATTTTTAATTGAATTAAATTGCTCACAAAATGAACGTAGCATACTTTCATTAATATTTCATTACTTACAGTGTTAAACAATGATCAGAAAGAAAACTTTGTCGGTGTCTTTTCCGTCTCTGAGTTTTTCTGTTACTTTATTCCATGAGATGGTCCTGTTGGCCTTCCTGTGATTTGAACGTTAAATGCTACTAGGGCTGAGTGCTACTGCTGGTTTTTGTAGGCTGAGGAACAAACCTGAACCTTGGTGCTAAAGCTGCTGTGGAGCTACAGCCGAGGAAGAAAGAGTGAGAGATTAGCAGCCAGGCCAGAGAGAAAGGCTCTTTCTTCACAAAAAAAAAGGGTTCACCTCAGCACTAGGCAGAAAGTAATCCATAGAAATATCAGTGTCTCATCTGGAGCAGGCAAATGCTGTCGTGGCTACTGTGGTTACTCTTTATTATTTTAGTGAGCTCTCTGGTTAGTGGGGGTAAAAGAAAAAGATGTGGCATTTTTCTTCCAATTAAAAACCAAAAGTTAAGCATGATTTAGATACCTATGAAATTAAAACCAGGCTGTGCTTGCACATTGCCAAGGAACTGAGTAGCTGAGGGAGTCAGTTATGCCTGAAATTTGCATTGCAACTCTTAACTTTGTACTAAGAAGGTGCACTAGACGTGTATATAAATTCTTCCACCAATTTGTATTAAGCCCAGCCAAGTATTTATGCAAAAAGGCGAGATATTGTGATCACAGCAGAAATTACCATGGATGGTGCAGACCTGGCCAAATTAGGAAATTCCCCCATACGTTTCCTGTCTTTCACAGCAAGCAAATAGGAAAAAACTACCAGGGGCACTGAAGGTTGACAGCATTTCTTTTTGTCTATAATGTTCTATTTAACATAATCTGGTTCAGACAGAAATAAACCAAGTCCTGAGACTTGAGCTCCAGAGTTATGAAAGGTCTGGTTGCTTGTAGAGATGTTAGGCTGGCTTATCTCAATGTGGCTTTCAGCAGTATTGGATGGATTGAACTGAATCTATAACTCTGAGGATTAAGCATGTATTTGATATGCTTTCAGTCAAGACTAACCCCTCTGTTTTTCACAGCATAGCCTTATATCATTCATAGAAAAGGTAATACTATTAAACCAGAGAAAAGAACTATAGAAAGCATCTTCTAAATGAAGGTGATGTGGTATTTTCTCCTCAAATATTGTCTGTAGCTTGAATGTTGCTAAAGAAATTACTCTGCTCCTCATTGCCATGCTGACTACATCTTCTTGGTTCAGAAAGCACTATTATGGTAGGAAATGATAGACCTGCTGTTTCAAAACCACATTCAGATTGTGAATGTGGGCAGTGAATGTCTTCTATTAAGGTTTAGGTCCATCTTCTCTCAGGCTCCCTTCCCACGTCGCTTCGGGTGCTCAGATCTTTCGCAGGTATAATCTTTCCCTGTCTTGGAGGAAGGAAATGGTAATTCCTTGGGGCTCCAACTGGAAAATGAAGAAATCATCAAGAGAAGGGAAAAATGTCAATAAGGCACTTCAAGTAGCACATTTCCAGGCAATCATGCTACTTTTAGTGTGTTAAACTCAGTTGGCCTTTGGACAAATGCCTCGTCATAACACCACCCGAGGTGTGTGTTAATCGCCAAGAAATGCTCTACCTGTCATGTCTTATTGCTTAAATATTTATGCTTATGACATTTGATTCCTACACTCTATATGTCATCAGAATGTTTCACTCACAGTAGATATGTCATCACCCACCAGGAACAGCTGACACTAAGGATTAGAACACTTTCAAATTAAAAATCCCTAAACAAAGAAATGACATGCTAGTAATTGTCTGGGGTATTATAAATCAAATATATGATGATATGAACTAATAGATTTATTACATTAAGCTGACCCAGCCATTTAATTTGATGATTCCTGTGCCTCACTTAACTCTGTGAGGAAAGCAGAGAAAGAAGAGGACTTGTATTGATGGTACTTCTTATTTTGATGAAGGTCATGGTGTATTTCCTCTCAGTACCACCCTGAGGAGTCAGTAGGGAAGAGTACAAATTCTGGGGCAGAAATTGCTAGAGAGAACTAAGTGTGCAAAATTAAATTCTCCTGCCAAGCAGTTTCTGTCTTGAAAGATCGTTAAAAAGTGTTCCCAGTGCTGCCAGTACAATGTTGGGTGACCCTCAATAGGAGATCGGCTTCTGATAGACAACAGATTTCCAGCTACTTCATACAGGGCAAACCCCAAACTTCTGGGTAGCTGGTGCTCCTACCCCTAGCCCATGTTTCCCTGCTGTAGGTCAGGAGGAAGAGACGTCTACCCTCTGAGCCTCCAGCTGTGCCCAGTCCTGCTCCAGGGGATGTCTAGAAACCCTTAGCTGGGCAGGGATGCAGTAGAGGTACTCAGCCTTCAGCACTTCTCTAGCAGCTGCTCTTGGTCTCTGCTGAGGCAGTCACGGGTGCAGCAATTCCACAACTTAGGTATGGAGCCATGGGCTGCCAGCTGGATTACCCTAGTGCCAGATGTTTTTAATTGGATAAAAAAGCTGAAATGCTGATGTTTTCTAATGAGTCACTGTATATATGAAGGCTGCTGCCCTTCACTGAATAGAGTCAAAGCTGGTCAGTTATGTGTTTGAAGGCAGGGCTCCTGCTGGCATCAGGAGCCTCCCTTTAGACCGAGCACTCATGAAAGGTAAGGTCTCACCTCTCTCATTAGTCACCAGGGTGTGCACTGTAATCACAGCAACTAATTCTCTGGTTTTATCCAGAGAATGCTTATTTATCCAAACATGCTTATTTAGGGTCTTTTTCTCTCTAGTATCCACCAGTATTGAGTTTAAATAAGGACATGGACACAAGGAGGACAAGAGTGTAAGATCATGCTACATGTGAAAACACACAAATTGGAATAGTTATGTGACTGAGATGGACCGAAGATGCATGATTTCCATCTTAACTGTTCCTCTGCCATTTCTAGTCCAGGGAAAATAAACATTATTAATCAAAAACATTAGTTGCTAATGAAAGATAAAACCAAATAGGTCTAATATTTTGATGTTTAAAGAATGTTATCAGCTAATGGCTACAGACCCATTTCTAGCATTCTTCAAGCAAAATTCCCCCCTCAGAGATGTGTGGCAGAACGTGCCCTGAGACAACGTGCTCTGACCATGTATGTATAATGCCCTTTGATATTAATGGGGGAATCCAGAACACTGGATTTGCTCTATGGCCCCAAGTGAAGGATTCTTCCTTTTGTGTCAGAGTCGCATGTATCAGCGCTTTCACTCATGGATTCTGTACATCTCCCTCAAACCAGCCCAAATAAAGCCGGCACCATGTGATCTGTCCTGGCACTGGCTCAGCAGGGTGGCATTGAACAGCTATATATATCTGGCACAATGTGGCTTGCACACTGCGTGTGGATTTGAACGTACGCGACAGCTCACCCCGAGAGGCCCGGCTCACCCACAGAACACGGGCAGGCAGTCGCCCTCAGCCACTGGCGACAGCAGGAGCCACTGCCTTCTGTACCTGCTGCTGTGCACGTGCCCCTCCTGCTTATAAAGTTATCAAATGGGATGCCCTTCTCTCTAATAAAGGGGTTATCTGAGGGGAGGGAGGGGACGTTGTTTTGGCTGGAATTTCACAAGGCACAGGTGGTACAACCAGCTGCAAGATCTTTAGTTCTTGTTGGCTGTACACCAGCTCTTGGTCTTTTCATAGTTCTTTCACTGGTAGTGAAGGAGGAGGAGTGGCAGGAAGGGACAGTGGGCCCTTGATGATGTTGTTCAGCATCAGCAGCTGTCTCAGGTTGGCATTAGGCTCTGGAACAGTTCCTCAGGAGGTGTTTATGCTGAACTGTTCCCTGGTGACACTGGACGCGATAGCAGAAATGGAAATGCAGCAAAATGCTTATTGAAAAGGATCCATGCAAAAGTCTGCCCCATCTCTGAATTTCCCTGTGCAAAACCATCTTTTACTTTGTAAGCTGCCTGGGGTGGTATGACAAACATAAGATATTTCTCCATAAAAAAGGATAGATTCTTCCACCATTACTTTCCCTGAGTGATACAGCATAAACTGTGGAAATGGACACAGCCCCCAAGCATGTGCCTCTAATTAACCAGTTATTTCTGAGGCTGCTGAGAGTGGAAATTACTGGAGATAAGGAGCCAGATCTCAGGTTTACACAAGATGGCATGCTCCTGAGAGAATAGAGACAAAACCCAAATAATGTCAGGATGTGGAATTAGAAAGAATGCAAGCTCACAAGAAGGGAAAACAGTTTAAAGAAAAGACATGGTTTAGGGAAGGACTAGGAGGAAGCTGGCAGTTGCTTCTGCAGAAAGTTGGGGGGTTCCCAAGTGGTACAAGAATTTTATAGGGAGATAAGACTGAAAACTTGAGTGTAAACAACACAGGGAATATTTTTCTCAGACTTCTATGTTCTACCCTTCTTCATCTCTCAAATGCCTATGGAGATCACAGGAGCTTAACTTTGATGGCAGAATATCTTGAGAAGCTGTTTGTATTGGAAGCCCTGTTTGATTTCTCCCTCTGTTAGTGTGTATATCTGTATGGTCTCAGAGGGCTCCTTGGAAAAGTTCCTTTGAACTTTCACAACACTTTTTGACCATAGAAGTATGAAATATAAGGGACCTCTGGACGTCCTCTTGTTCAGCCTCTGGCTCAGTGCACAGCTATTACTAACTGGACAGATAATGTCACATCTGTTTTTTTGTTTTTTTTTCTTGATGAGTCTTGAAAGCCTCCATGGACAGAGATACCAGCTCTTGGGTAGCTTGTTCCTGCACTAGGAACTTACTCCTCTAGTGAGTAAATGTTCCTTATTGTTTATTCTGAATCTTCTGAGCCACTGAGCTTGCAGTTATGTTGCCTGGAATTGAAAGAAAAACTTTCCAAACAATGGAAAAGTGGTGACAGAAAGAGCACTTCTTTAATGAAAGGTTTCAGGTGCACAAAATATAGCTATGTGCACGCGTGACATCAGATTATCACCATTTTATAAGTTTAATTAATTAGGATGGCAAGTACATCCAGTAGGAGACCAGTTGTCCTGGGAATCCACCCTTAGATCTGCCCTATTGGAGACACTCCAAGGGGTTCTTCGCCCTATATTTTGTTATGTCTCCCAAGTGCTGGTGTAAAACAAGATGTCCTTGTTGGAAATTCTTTTCTAGGAAATAAGACTAAATAGAATTTAAAGAATGTGACATAATGTGTTAGAAAGGGTAATCTACTATTCTAAAGTGTAAGTAAATGCTAGAAACGATACATCTATATGTTAAAAATCTACAAAGATATAAGAAAGATATAAAAAGCAAAAAATCTTTAGGCATCGGTTATTGCTCCTTGTTTTACTGTCTGTCACTACCAAGAAGAGCAGCTTGGCTGTCTTTGTGACTACCCTTCAAACACTGACTTTGTGACTACCCTTCAAATATTGACTAGAGACCTCCCTTCCCACCCTCCTCTTTACCTCCTTAAATAAGACCAGTTGCTTCAATCTTTCCTCAGCATTCATGTGCTGATGATCCTGGTCTCCTTCTGCTGGGACTTTTCCAGTTTCTCAATATCCTCTTTGACTTCCAGAGTTGAGAGAGGTGATACTCCAGATGAAGCTAAATATAGGGGGATGAATACTTCCCTTGGTCTGCTGGTTGTGCTCTTAACATAGCATGGTATGGGCTTTGCTTTATGATTCCATGGAAGAGGGTAACTCCTAAAATTATAAGGTTTAGACCGGTGATATTTGGCCTTCTTCTTATGGCTGCACTGTAGAAGGCTCCCAGCAGTGAGACACAGAACTAACAAAGAACAGATTTGGGGAAGGCAGTTTAGACTATTTTGCACTGATTTTCTGAAATGGGGACATGCTTGTGTACCATGAGCAAGCAAAATGCAACAAAGTGAAACCTGCTGAAGCCACCTCGACACTTCAGAAAATGTGGCCCCAGGTTCGCCTCCGTCAGCTTTCTTTTTTCTGCTCTCGTGTGCATAGTGTATTGTGGAAAGCCAGATAAGAGCATTTATTCAAATCCAGCAAAAATAAAGCTCCTCTTTCTCTGCTAAAACAGGTTTAGATTTGTATCCTGCAAACTGATACAAAAAGCCTTGCTTCTCCACACAAGAAAAGCCCATCTCTGGGAACACTGAATATACAGAACGTGTGAATAAAAAGAGGGGATGTAACATTTGTGAGATGCTTGTGACAGCCACTCGGCAAATGAAACACATGTATTATGACAAAATCACAAACTGCTGGCTTGGCAGATTCCCTGGGAACGGGTGGGGAAGGTGATAGCTGCTCGAAAGTCAGAGAAAGGATCAATATTGAATAAATCAAAACAAATATGTGATAGGTTCTGAGAATGATATAAAAATTAAATACCAGTGAATCTGAGGCATGAAAATATCCAATAACTGGGCTAGTGCTACAGTCACTGTCATACTGAGAAAAGGGGGAGGACAGAATGAAATTACTGAGGGGGTAATAGCTGGAAGTAGTTTTGATGTTTACACACAGAGCCCCTCTCAATATACTTAGCACAGGAAGATATTTCCTACTGCTTGTATTTTATGGATGGATAAGTTGAGGCACGGACCACAGTTCTCTTATTCATGCTGGTCCTCCTCTGGAGTCCACTGCCTGTTCCCTTACCCTCTTCTATCCTTGCCTCTCCCAGCATTTCACTGTGCTCAATTAAAACCTGGATTTGCCCAGCAAAGGAAATGGCCACTTATTTGTAGAGGGACCAGCTTCTTTGTGAAGAGAATCTTCAAACCTAATGCAGTGCAAGAGGAGAAAGGCCTCTGATACTGGTGGAAGATTGGGATTTTCCTGCTTAGAAGCAATTTTCATTTACAAAGCTCCTTTTTACTGTGCATTTTTCTCCCAAATCTGCCTGCTTGCATAATTTTGTGCATTCTCAGGTGTTGTCTTCACCTTTTAAATTTTGTTTACCTTTCACTTTACATTAAAGCACTGAAATAGAAGACACCACTACCTCAAGCTTAGTGCTTTATGGGCTTTGTGCTGGCTATCCACGTGGAGGGAATTTCACTCCAGGAAGTTTTCCACTGGAGACAGGCTAAGATTCTAGGGATGAATTTCCTGGAGAAAACAGCATCTTCTTTCCTTTTCTGAAGTCATTTCAAGACACTGAATACAATACCTGTGCCAGTATTTGTTAGTACTGTAAGTACTGTTAGTACAGTATTTGTCTCATAGTTGTGTTTAGTGAGCTAGTTGCCCTATAACCCTAGATGAGGAGAGCCCTGCTGTTCTGGGGAGCTTCAAATTGCAACCCCATGCCTACATCACCTGCCACCTTTCAATGCTGTGACTTACTCACATGTGAAATACGTATTCATAAGACTGTGATTTTAGAAAATATTATCTGTAATAAAGAAACAAAACCTGAGTCTTTCCAAACTTTCTTTGCCAATATTTTTCTTCGTCTTCATTTTATGTCTCAGAAACCAGACATGCTGAGTGGTGCATGTTGATTTATGTTCCTTTAATGCAAGATTATCAGTGAACCTAGAAGAATGTATGGATTTCCTTTTATCCTTAACTGAGCACATAATATGTTAGCAAAATGAATATATACCATCTCTCGCCTACTGAATTTCCCTCTTATTTTTCACATAACTTTACCTTGCTCTTTCTGTATTTCACTGAAGTAACAGCTTGCCTTAGTTTATTTGTAAGGCCATCCATGCTATCATATTGCTGCAGATTCTACAGATAAAGATGAGGAGAAAGTGGAGGAATTGAAGGAATGGATGCAAGAGTAATGTTTATGAAGCACACTGAGATAACTTTCAGTGGAAGATGCTGTAAAAGTGCAAAGCTCTATTATTATTGTTATTATTACTTTATTATAGGTGGTTACCACACAGATCTCTGACTGGATGAATTAAACTCAAATAAAAGCAAGGACTGATTTCAGCTATTCCTTACTTAATCCTATAAACAGTCAATTGATATCTTAATATATATTGCTGCTGCTCCTGGCCAGGAAGTCATAGGAGGAGATAAGGTATTATTGGTTTTATCTGCTGTGTGCCTTACATAGAGGGCAAATCCAGTTTTTCTTTTGTGTGGAAATATCTTGACATTTAGCTGGGGTCCTCTGATCTTGAAGCTTGAATTTTGTGTTGGAATGCATCAATATATGGAAATTTGGGTCTTGGATATAGAATAAAAGTGGCATTCTAACTTAACACTAAATAGGCAGGGAATTGCCCTTTGTTTTCAAGTGGAATCTACCTAGGAATTTTTCCAGGTGGGGAAAACAGCGTGTGACTAATATGGACCTTGTTTTCTGTGGTGAAGTGGTGTATGGGGTAGCTCTGATTAGTGCAGATCCTGGAGGAGGTGCCTGAGCAATGGCTTATAAAGATAACCTGCTGCTACTGTACACAGACTGAAACCTCACCTGGTGTAAGCTGATGTAACACTACGAATGTCAAAGCCTCTTTTGCTGACCTTGGTCTCTCAGTCCAGAGCACCAAAAATATCACAAACCATAGCCCAACCTGCCCACTGAGATAAACCCCACAACTGACAGCTCTGCAGGTCACCCCAGCTGATTTAAAATACTACCAGATTTGTGGGTATCTTCCAAGACATACAAACCTATGCTCTAATTTGTCTTTCTCTGGGCAGCTGGTGTGTGGTATTACCACTTTTTAGCCTCCCTAGAGCTGGTAACAACTGCTCACCCAGGGACTCCTCATTTCTTTACTTGCAGAAAACACCTAGTTTGTAAACTTCTACAAGTGCACTCCTCCTCGATGCAAGCCTTTCACCTTAGGCCTGTTTCTCCACTTACTCTTACAATACACTTCTGCACTGTTTTTGATTTTGATTTTGAATCTGATTTTGTCTGGATTCACGTGCCCATGCCTCACAGGGATGGAGGGCTACACCCACAGAGGAAAGCAGCCAAGAGCATCTCAGTACAGCCTTCTCCAGTATAACGAAACCAATCAGGTGTTAAATAGCAAAAGACTCAATCAATAAGAGGAAAAAAATTCTTCAGAATTCTTTTTTTAAGTTGGAAAATTAATTTGAGTTGATTAAAAGTGGAAGAGGCACCCCTCTGCTCCATTGCCAAGCACAGAGCATTTGGGACTGCAGCCCTGAAGTCCTGTGCTCTCCTGTGCCCATTGTGGGATTGTGTATGTTTTGGGGATGTTGAAGAAGGAGGATTGGCCCCTTCTTCGTTGTTCTGTTAGAGGTGCTTATAAGGTCCTGCAGGGACCCCAAAGGTTGGCCCCAAAGGCTGGGAGGAGGTGACCAGGATTTGCTTCTGTGCTTCACCAGAGTTGCTCCTGCTGGGTCAACTACTTTTGTGTTTTCTTGCAGGATTCAGCTGCTGAATGGACCTTTATCAGCATCTTAAGGCCTCTACAATGCAGAACCCAATCTTGGGATGGGGTCAGCAGGTGTACCCCTGGACCTTGACTGCCTGGCTGGGAGTAAGCTGTACCAGGTTAGAATGCTGCCCTCTTCTCTCCCTGAGCTCTCTATGTGTCACTTATTTTTTGGGGTCTACAAAAAAATATCCTTTCGCATCCCTTTCAAAACAAACGCATTTGAATCAGACCATTGCAGCAACAAAATCCCAACTAGGAGCAACAGGGGGAAAAAAAGCACACAAGCCACTACCATCCCCCACTTCCCAACCACCATCTTTTGCCATGAACTAGAAACCAGCAGCTTCACTTGATTTCATTTTTGGTAATAACAACAACAGAAATTTGCATCTGGGCTGACAATGTGGATAGTGAGTGTTAGCCCAGTGCGATTTGAAATTGGCAAGTTATAGCAACCCTCTGGAAAACCAGGATTTACAAGGGAAATGCTGACAAACACTTAACTACAGTGGCACTTGCTCTATACTATATAACACATAAAACAGTGAAATGGAACATAAGTCTCTTCTAATTATTGAAAATATTTTGGGGCTGCCTTGTGCTAAAACACTCATTTCATTTTGCCTTTCAGATAATTTTTTTCTCTCTCAAAACAAATTTTGTTCTAATCCACCTATCTTTAAAAAAATTGCTGCTAATCACCATTAAAAGAGCAGCATTCTGTATGTGATTTTTGGAAGGCTGTGTATAATAAGAAGAATTTCAGGCTGTGTGGACTTGCATGACACCACATTATTGCATGAGCAAAAAAACCAATACTGAATGGTAATAACCATTTGTCAGAGGCAGCATGGAGGATTATATTATAACCCTTTGTGTGTGTGTGTGTGTGTGTGTGTTTGTGTGTATCCTATATAAAGCAATCAGACACCTTCCAATTTCCAAACACCTGATAATGCTAAAGTTTATTTTATTACAGCCAAGGTTATATTTTCTTTCACTTCATAGTGACCCTAGGAAGAAGAGGAATAATGGATCGGGAACCTATTATAGCTATTCTGTGTTAAACAGCCAAGTAAAGGGCAAATATAGTTCTGTAGTGGAATCAATCACTGAATCCATCAGTGAGAATGACCCTCCTGGCCCCCACCTTCTTCCCCATGCCTAAGAATTTGCCATATTCAATCTTTAGGCTCTGAACCCAAATGCCCTTTGAAAGTGAATTTATGACCACTTCATCACACTGTCTATTAGCTCACTTTCTAACAAATAGGATTGAGAAATATATGGCAGGAACTGCAACGGCACATTTCCAACTAATGGTTAAAATGTCAGGGCGATAATGTACAAGCGCATCTGCCCTCAAACACAAAATCAAACGCAGCTTTACAAGGGCTGTCGCCATTCCACTTTAGTTAAAGACTTGCAAGCTTCCTTCTTCCCTTTTGCAGGGCTGCAGTTTGGAAGCTGCTGCATCTCATCAGGGCTCGGTTTGCCAGTGCTGTACTGTACTTCATTAGGCAGCTCTATTTAATGGTTTCAACAAAAGCCATCATTTTAGCCCAACTGCCTTGACTAAATTAAAATTTCCAATCTCTGTTTTAGTGTTCTGCCACTGATGTATACATAAGCAAAACTGGTCAACATCTGCCAGGGGGTTGGCCAAAAGTTCTGTAAAGATGTACTTCACATTTCTGAAGCATGTGCAAAGTAACAACGTACTTATCCTCCTGAGGGCTCTCATGATTTTACTTCACCATTTGTTCAGACACACTTTAGCAGCATATAAGCCATACAGTTGATTCTCCCCTTGGTTGCAGTTTTATCTGTAGTGTCATTTTGAGTAATTGGGGTATGGTAGCTGATCAACTTTCAGGTTTCTCATTGGCAGAAAGGGACTGTATTGGCACCAAGAAAGAATATGATGGGTCCTCTCGGTGCCTGAGCAAGTGTCCCTCTTTTGCACTTGGCTACCCAAGGCCATTAGAAAATAAGCTTAATAAAGCAACTCAGTGTATACATCTTAACTATTCCCAGCCAAGGGGATGCAGCTATAGAAGAAATATTTTAAACCAATATGAAAGATGGTAAATGTACATATTTAGTCAGTGATCTGTGAAAGTTTTTGAATTAGTTTTTAAAGCTTTGTTAAGACCAGAACGCACAGATGTTGAAAACAAGTTCAGATGTAGCGACAGATGGTATTTGATTATGAAGCAGACTGTTCATATAATACAAAGATGCTGCTTCTGCCATACACAAGTAACTGCAGAGAGTGCAGTAGAAATTTTGGAAGGCAGAGCAGTTCAAGAGGTTCTTTGTGCAGCAATAACTTTCACGTTTTTCCAGCAGTGCTAGAATTGGGATAATTTTCTTTCTTTTACAGTCAACACCCTCACCCCCCTTCCCCCACTCGCCATTTTCTCCCCTGTTGTACAGCTCTCCTGCACTTTTTTGATCCTCTTTTCAGGTCATTTGAAGTCAGATTAAGGATAACTACACTTTATTTATATTTATGGAATAGCAAAGTTCCTTAAGGTTAATAATAACAAAATAATTATTATATATTGCTGATATTATCTCCATAAAAAGAGTACCATGTTTTGGACAAATTCTGAATTTTGCAAGTGATGTAATACTATATCCAGAATCACTGGGCTGCTGTACAGGTCTTTTGCTGGGGACAACATACACGTCTATTTGCTGGGGCTGCTGCCACGTTCACTTTGTCAAAACCACAGTCACCCCCCGTTCACTTGCCTCCTCCAAAGAGATGTGAGAAGAGTACTGAAATTTGGAAATACAGGGAGGGAGCTGTGTGAAGGGCAGGGGTGCCTGACACTGGGCACTAGCTTCACCCACTGCTGTGGGTGGGAACCTTCCTGCCCCTGCTGTCCTCCAGCACCCCCTGGGTCCCTTTTGGCCACTGGCTTTGGAGCCCTTTGCCCTGAGCAAGGAGCAGCTTATGCGGCCTGAGGCAGCACCCATCTGCCTGGCCTTTGCACGGGGTCACTGTCTGGCAGGGCTGGGGTTTCCCCTTGCCCCACCCCGGGGCCACCCACCCGGTGCCACGCCCAGCAGCCGGCCGTGGCCCCGGTTAAAGGCTGCTGAACACTCTGGAAATTTCTGGAAGGGCAGAAACACCATTTAAGTAGCAGGCCCTTCCTGATGGGAGGGAGAAACCTGACTCATGGGCAGGGGGAAATCCTCTCCACAGATGGGCTTTTCCAATTCCTCCGTGGTTCTCCCCAGATTCTGGGAAAGCTAATGGCCAGGTAAACAGTATTTTAAAATACTGGCTCCGGCCACTCACAAAGATGCAAAAGGATGCAAAAGGATGCCAGGAAGCAAGGTTTCAGCTGGGAGATAAAACTGGCAGGGCAGCAGCGTGTGGATTGTGCAATGTAACCCGGGGGCTTTGGAAGGGCCGTGCAGGACCCCCGCATGCAGGCTGTTAACGAGTAACCGGGTGTTAATGAGTAACGCGTGGGGCTGGCAGTGCCCAGGACAGGGCTGGAGGAGCAGGAGCTGTTCCTGGCTCTGCAGTGGGCAGGTGGGTGGTCCTGGGGAGATGGTGCCACCACCCCGCATCTCCATTTCACTCCCTATAAAATGGGGACACACAGCAGGAACAGATTTGAGCACAGCCTTTTGAAAGTGCTCGAGATTTTTCCCTGTGGCGCTCAGTGAGTGCTGGAGCTCCCCCGCTCTGAGTTCTAGGTTTCCCCCAAAGCTGGGAAGGCATAATGTATATGTTTGTGTAAGAAAGCAGGGAATCTCATTTTATATTATACTGCTTCCAAACACACGTATTTTATCAGGAAAGATTTGAAATACACCCCTTGACCTGAGTGTCCTTATGCTTCCAGACTGTTTGCAGTTTAAGACAAGCTTAGAGTACCTGGTTTTCCGAGAAGCCTTTGAAGCAGTTTAAACCTCCACCTCATGTGCTGTTCAAGATCCAACCCTGACTGTCCTGTGGCTTTCTTAAATATGCCAGCAACTACTGCCAGGCATGAGGGGCAGGTAAGCCCCCAGTTCTGAACAGCCAGACTTCAGCCCGAGTCAGGCAGCCAAGCAGTTCCTGGGGTGAGTGTGTTGCCAGAGCCTTGTGTGGATTACTGAGAAATTGTAAAAATAGTATAAAGAAAAAAATCTAAAGTGCCTCCACTTCAGAGAAATCTGGCCTTATGGTTTTGACTGGGGCATCATCTCTTCCTTTAAAAGCTCTGACCAAATTATTGAGCTGATAAATGATTTCCCTAGGTTTTACATGTGCTGGCATGAATTATCCTTGAGTGCTGCATATTAGGGTTGTTTTGTACTAAAAGGTGTTAAACACTTGTAATAAATATTTTTCCTTATTTCCCCTAGGACACTGTTCCATCTCTGGTTGGTGAAGCATAAAAAAGAGCTGTCATGCCCAGTTTTAATAGGCAATAGGATTTCAAGCCCCCAGAGTTGTTTCACAGTCTGGCAGTGGCCATAATGAAACTGGCCACTGTTGCCACAAGACTTTTTCCTCTCATGCGTTCTCCCCTGTTACCTCCCACAGCTGCTTGACTGGCAGGTCTCTTGCAAACCGCAAACATATTTACATTGGAGCCAGTAGTATTTCTTTAGCTATCTGTGCCATCTTTCTCGTTTTTTATTTTCCTTTGCCTAGATAGAGACTCAACCTTAAGCCTAATTTTAAAGAATAAAATTAAACCGTGCATGCAATTAAGTGCATTTGGGTACGAACAGCAGTTCATTTTCATGTGTTTTGTTGTGAAGCAAATAGCTTGTTTGTTTGTTTGTTTTTTCACACTGATTCCCAAATAAATGGGAAAGTACCACTATTCACTTGCCCAGGATTTATTCATGAAAATGCAATCACAGCCTCCCAGACTCTGGGCAGAGCGAGGTGGGGGGGTCCTTTCTCTGAAGGAGAGTCAGTGCCTCACTCTGCTCTGCAGCTCTGGAAAGAGTCAGGCTAACCTAAGCCAACAAGCATTCATTTGGGGGTCTAGAAAATTTTAATATTTAAATAAAAGATACCTCTTTCATCTCTTTGAGGTACAAGTATGGTAGTGGTGCTAATAAACAATACACAAAAATGGGCTTTGTAGCAATTGATGGATTTTCTGCACCCACCAATCTATCAAGCTTTAATAGGCAGCTTCTCCAAATGCTCCTGCCCACTGAAAAGCTGGAAGAGCAGGCAGGCCTTGCAATGCGCCCAGAGGGTCAAACACTTGGACCAGGCAGGGAAACAACCCTCCTACCCCCCAGCCCTTTTTATCTAGCAGCTCTGCCTTCACCCTGGGAGCCCTCCACCCCATGCAACAACAGAATTTTAGGGAAGATTTCATTTTGCGTACTGTGTTCTTAAAACAAATGCTGTGCCAAATTTTAAAAGTCACGAAGACGAGTTTGGGGAAGCACTGTGACCCCTTGCAAAGAGCGAGGGACGTATTTGCCATTATTTCCCAAACGCAGGCAGTCGTACGCTGCAACTCTCCCTTTCCCTCCTAACAAAGAGGGAAGACTGGATCAGAAGGGATCATCTCCATAGAAATTGTGTTGGCACAACCTAGACTGGGCATAAATAAGGGTACAGACCAAGAAGACGAGAGCAATTAACCCTTTCAGTCTCTCAAATGACAAAATGCAGTCTTCCACATTCAGCTTCTCAGTAATGTGATGTGTAAAAGACTCCAGTTGCTACTGATGCTCTCAGTGACATAAAATTATTCTATTATTTGCCTTGCACAGGGATAATTCATGTCTTCCTTATGATTTTTAAGCTAGAACATAGTATCTTTCTTATTGTAAAAATTCCAGGTATTAGGGGAACTGAGGATTTCCAAGCACAGATGGCCAGATCTGCAGAACTTGGATCATTTCAGGGTGCTTGAAGCCTGGGAAAGTTGATTTGGCCCTCTGCAATGACAGGGACTACTTGCCAAGTTCCAGTCTAGCTCTGAACTCCTGCAGTATTCTGAGATGCCAATAAGTAGGATTTCTTATTTAGAGATCTGTGTGCTTTTCACTGCAGGGTAAAATTGCAAATAGTGTCCTGCATTTCACAGAACAAGTATATTTGAGGGAAAAACTGATAGGGGCACAGAGTGAGCTGGCAATTACCCACGCAGCTCGTATTCTTTGGTCCATTAACTGGGTACCTGAGGATGATATCCCTCTCCCTCATCTAGTTAACTCTTGATAACTAGCATAAAAATTGTTTTAGCAGGTTGGTTTGGTAAAGTGGATAGACATGAACTAGGAGAGGCAATTTGTTTGCAGTAAAACCAGAGAAGATCTCACACTTAAATGAGTATTAGTTATGTAAATGTAACTTCACAACCTTCCACAGACCTCCTTTACAAATGGTGTTGATGTGGCCCAACAAATGCAACTCCAGTTGTCTAAAAGCACATGGAGTTTTAACTGCTGTTGCAGATACGAAGTGTTTATTTGGTTGTTACAGTGAAGTAAAGCCGGATTCAGGATCCAGCTCAGCTCTACAGTGTCCTGAGGCTGAATCAGGGAAGATTCTGAAAATAAATGACCTCAAATCAAAACATATTTTTAATGTGCTTCTCCTTCAAAATCAGAAAAGTCTTGCAGGATTTTGTGATCTAAATAAGCTACAGTCTTACTGCCATCTGCACCAATTCTAAGCCAAAAAGAGACCTTTCATATCTGAAACACAGACAATCATGTAAATCAAAAGGTCCAACCCCAAAATTTTAAGATACATATGAAACAGCAGGCACAGCAAGGAGCAGAAGAAAAGTCATAAACAAATACATTTTGAGGAATTGTGTAGGAACAGAGTAGTTCTAGACAGTGCTGGTGAATACACAGCTTCAAACAGAAGTGTTCCATGAGTGACGGACTGCAATGAAAAAAGGAGAATGGTATCTAGTCACTACCATTAACAAGGTCAAACTGGTAAGGGTTACAAATGTGAACCAAATGTGAACCACCACAGCTCAAGAAGCACTATCCTTGCATTCATCCAGCTTGAGGAACTCCCTGTTGCAGGACACCAGCATGGCAGGTATACCCAGGAAATGATTAAGCAGTATAAACAAAAGTACTTTCTAGCTCACATTGGCTACATTTAATTTAAAGGGCTGTCTATGCTTTAGACATAACAGGTCTCTTCCAGGGAGTTATTCCTTGTCAGATAGACTATTGCAAAATAACATTCATTATCTTAACTGGCGCTGTGCTGGAGGTAGGACACCGCGGCCATAAATCATTCTATCCATTTTGCAAGAGGGCTGGTAGTTTCATTAATAAATAATTTGAACTAAGGGGAAAAGAAAACCTTCAGAGGACTACAGTGTTAAAAATAAACTCTTGGAAATAAATGTAAACAATGGCAATGAGCTTGTAATTTATATTTTATTTTGCACAAGCTTGCATATATACTGCACATACATTCAGTTTAGAGAAGATGGAAGGCACACAAGGCAATTGAACTACTGTATCCTTTAAGTGGTACAAAGCAAAAAGGTAAAAGTCTGGAGAGTATACAAAAGCTTTAAACACACAAAATAAAATCCACCCCCCCCAAACATTTTTCCTGTGTTTATCTTAAATTTAGTAGCTGCCAAGCTAGAATTGTAACTTTTTTTCAATCAATTGTCTACTGCACCTTTTTTTTCCAAACGGACAGGGGAGTCTTATTGTTTTATCTTGTCATCAATTAATATTACAGTACATCCTTGGTAATACAAAATTGTACACCTTCATCAAATAAATTAGGATAAATTAAACCAATAAATTATGCAAAGTCTTCAGAACAATAGACAACAACAAAAAAATCCACAGTTGAAATTGCCTCTAGCTAAAAAATAAAATAAAAAAAAATCAAAAATTGACTTTATCAGTTCAGTTATTGTACTATCTTCAAATTAAAGGGTCTTTATTACAAAAAAAAGAGCTTAATAATGCTATTTACAACATATTGCTAAATAATATAAAGGCAGTGTTTTGTCACTTTTGTAACTATATACATATGAGTAATGGCTGGGACAATATCAGTTTAAACCTTAACCTTTGACTCTTCTGGGCAGCATTAAAACCAACCTAAAGAGGCTTTTTCTTTCCTTTTTCTTTAGTTTCTGACTCTTACACGTTATATGGTAATGAGATGGGTATTGTGTTTGTCTGCTATCTCACTCGAGTGGTACAATTAATGCAGAAGGTATGGATTTTAGAGAAAAATGTAAGCTCACTGTTTCTTCTAGATTTGTTTCTACATATCCCAGTATTTGTGCATTTGGAAGGTGGCTGCTTTGGGAGAGAGGTGACTGTGGCTCAGATGAAAAGACTGAATAAAGTCATAGTGCCACCACCTTTCATACACTAAAAAGGATATTTCTAAGAAGATACAAAGGTTAAATACCAGTTTTCATCCCAGCTCTAAATATGAGCATTTTTAGCTTCAGTTTATAGATGGTTTACAACCAACAGTTCTACAGAAAACAAAATTGCATTTCCTTCAACAGAACATTTAAGTGCAATACAGTAACTGCTTACTCATATAAACCAGTTACATTCCTTAAGGGGAGCTTTTTGAAAACAATGCGTATTGGAATTTTCAAACACAGAGTTGGTACCAGAAGGAAACATTTGCACTATTAACACCAATGATTGCTATATAATACACATGGTAAATATAGTTTTTGCTTTCACTTCTCATGTACAGTGCTCATTTTGGGGGTTTTGTAAACCACTTTCCATTTTTAATATATATATATATATCTTTCTGTATATATATTAATGTATAATCTTTCAATGCTGCTGGTGAAAATCCTATCTTTAAAGCCACAAAATCTTCACCTTTATTTCTTAATTAATATTAACCTGTGGAAAAAAAACATTTTTCTATTAACTGACTTCATATACATAGAAAAAAATTCTGCAATTTTACAGAAACTGTATTACCCATTCCCTTGACATCTGATGAAAGAGACTTAACTTTTAAAAGTAGAGAGCTGGATTTTCAAGAATGCTTTCAACTATCTACACAGTTACTGTAGTGTTTCTTATAAATTCAACAGATGTTTTCAGAATGTAGTTATTAAAATCTTATGTCTTTATGCAAGAACAGCAGTAAGGTTGAATATTTACATTGCTTTATAAAAGTTCCCCTCGATTTTCAATGTTCACCCACATACCTGGTACAGTAACAAAGATTCTGCAAACTTAAAACACTTTAATTAAATAATACTCAGAGGCACAAAGCAAACCTCAGGAATACATGGGTGAACACTTCCTTAAATAATTACTACATTCTAACATCTTCCACGTGTTTACCATTAAATGTGAAACGTTCCCATTAAACAACCAGAGATACAGTAAGAATTAAATGTTTTGTAGTTTCAAATAGAACATTCTTTTCACAAAACATAACAAATGTCTAAAATAGGTTCTTAATCTAGATAGGAAAAAGGTAAGCTTTTCACTTCATACGCATCTTTTGTGTGTGTGTGTGTGTTTTTGTGTAAATATACATACATATGCCCACACATGTTGTCCTGTGTGTGTGACCACATACGTATCTGTATATGCACATATGCCACGTATGAAATATTGCTTCTATACTACTTTTCATCAGGCTAAGAAAACACAAGATTTGCACCACAGTTACAAAAAATTGGCTTCTACAAGAATTTTCAAAACTCGAATGCTGCTCAAACAATTGAGAAAAAATAATTTGCGTTATCAAACTGTTCTAAAAATTCTCTTCTTCAAAAACGTATTCTCCTGCTTTGTTTTTTTTATTTTTTTAATTTTTAAAAAGACACAAAATATGCATAGCTATCAACATTATGTCAAACAGCCAAAAAAAAAAAAAAAGTCAGTGTTTATTGCAGCTGTAGTAATTGAAAAATAAAGTTTAAAAGATGAAAATTGTAAGCCACAGAAGGCACAAGAACAATTGTACTTGTGGGGGAAAAACTGGTATTTTGAAGGACTTTTTTTTATCCTTCCGCTGGTGCATTTAAGGTCTAGGCACAGACTATAACCTCAAGTTTATATGCAGAAATAAATCTGAATTAGCAGTAAATGAATGGCAAGATGGGGTTTCTACATGGATTTTGAAATTCTTTTCCTATGTAAACTTCTCATTACAATAAAAGTAGCCTCCTGCCTTTTAGCCATTTTTAGTGAAACAATATTGAGATAATTTAAAAGAAACTGGATTGGATTCTACTTAGAATTTAGTACAAGCTATGCCATGTATTTGTAATTTTAGGTGAATTGGGAGGCACAAAGGCAATATGGCTATAAAATGCAGAAAAATCACATAACTGAAATGATCAAATTATCATTATTTCCTTTTCCAGACCAAGGCGGTTTTTATTTTGCTTTTAAGATGAAATTTCTATTCCTAATTCCTATGCCTCATTTACTATTGAGATTATACTACCCATAAATAAATAAATAAATGCAACAACATCAAGTGTTGAGTACACAATTTCACTTATTTAGATTATGTGAATCCCATTGCAGCCAAATAATAATAATATTAATAATATAATAATAATAATAGAATAATAATAATAGTAATATAAAGCAACGGTAAAATCACAGATTGAGATGGTAGCTAGTAGTATGTCCACATAGTATGACTAAAGTATGGCTTTGCTTTCTTATGTCCAAGGTGACAATGCAAAGTTATATTTTGCATCTGATGGTATGCCAATGATGAACTTACTGTATCAAAACTTGAGCATTTTATGCCACTTCTTCCCATAAATCAAAAAAAGTGCATGAACACAATTTTCGTCCTTTCTTACTCAGAATTCATTGGAGTTACATCTTTATGAAGTGTAATATTTACCAAATCATGCACACACAGAGGAAAAAAAAAAAAAAGAAGGAAAAATGAGATAACGAAAACAAAATAAAATGAAATAAAAAAGTAAGAAAACAAAAGAAAGAAAAAAATAAATCCTGTCTACTGTAAGGATACGTACAGTATTAGGTACTCTCAGGGAGTCTAAGATCAAGATTTGTTTTGCTTTTAATGCATAGTGAAAATGTTGGCACTTCATCCCATGCTATTGTCTGCATTGCCTATACTCCACAGATACTGCCAGTGCTTGAAAAGAATGACAGGGAATCGGAGGATTGTGCTGTTTAATTTGAAGTCAGCAGGTTTTTAAGGCTTTCTGCTAACAATAATTGCTTTCATACATTTCTGTCTATCAGCAGTATTTGTAAATGAAGTGAAATTGCAATGATCAGGTCAGCTCTTTAGTCACATGGGTAAACTTTCACTCTCCAAAGTCAAAATGTAATTTTAAAATAAAGAAGATACCAATATCCTCAATGGTCTAAATATAATTCATGGCTAATTAGGAACTTCCTCTAGATTTAGATTGAATTATGTAGGGGAAAATACTATTGATGATAACAATAAATTCTTACTGCATCCGTACAAAAGACGACAAAGAAAATGACAAATACAGTGTGCCATAGCATATTCAACCTTCCCCCAAACTTCTGGAGACAATTTCTTTCTGAAAACATGAGAAAAGGAGAGCCACTGAAGAAAGCACAAGAACTAGCAGCTAGCTTTCTTTCCCTCTGTCATATCGTGGTGTAGCATTCAGGCAAACCCAGATCCATCAGGGACTTTACACTGTAGCTCAGGTTTTGGTCAACACTAGCTCCAGCTTCAGAAGACAAGTGCAGCCACACTGCTCAAACAGATTTTTTAAATTTTTTTTTTTTTTAAAGCTGCACTTACTGTAATTTTAAAAATCCAATTTGGCTATCTGAACCCTGCATAGCCAGGAGGACACTGTGATTTTTGTATTATGCTTGATTAGATTTTTATGAAAATGCAATTTTTATTCTTCTGATTGGGACAAGACTAATTACATTTTACAGCTACAAACAAGCTTTTTTTTTTTTTTCTTTCCTTTGCCTCAGCAGTGTGAGGTGAAGACTCTTCTACTATACCTAAGATCATTCAAAAAGTGCTTTTCAGGACAGATGTTGAATATGGACAGAAAACTTTGTATGCTGGAAAGGGGATCTTGGGGGGTAGAATGGACTGAGAAAAGAATAAATTTTAGGGACTAATGCCACTTAAAGTAAGACCAAGACATGGCAATATACGACGCTGAAGGTTTCATTTTTACTCTATGGAGAGTGAAATGCTTCCGCTTTAGTAAGCTGACCATATTCCAAAATTAGTGTGGTTGATACAATACTGTGCATGAATTACTGGCCTAACCCTGCAAGAACAGTATTTGATTTGTGCAAACATCTCTTGCTGCAATTTAGACAAACAACAACCTGGCATGTTGGTTACTGGTGCAGGGTATCTGTCGTTTCTGTAAGGAAAACATGAAGAATAGGGTTTGCTTTTTTGGGTGTCACTTCTTGAAGTGAGTACCTAAAATAGATGTTGTATTTTTTAAAGTATGAAACAAAATCTAGGTATTGATTAAAAAGTATATAAATACAAATAAAAAAGCTCGAAGCTTATGAAGTGACTCCACAGAGTTCAGACCTTTAGCAGTATAAACATAATATAAACTTCATTGTCTGTAGTATTGTGCCATGACATTAGTCTCACTAAGACAAAATGCCACTTTGCAGCAAGCAATAAATCTGACAAAGCATTTTTAAACATAATGCCCTAACTTGCTAAGACAGGCTTTTACACGCTTCCAAACTCTTCTCCCTGAAAATTAACCCAGTTGATTCTTCAAATGTTAAGGGTCTCGGGCAAAAGTAAACCAAAGGCTGAAGTAAAATAACCATCCCCTTGGAACTGAACGAAAAAAATCCAGAAGGGATCAGTCTAATTCCATATACATATATATATGTATGCGATACACATATATATGAAATTAAAATAGAGACACACATGACTTGGGCATCAGAAGGGGACTGCTACTTTCATACATTCATAAATAGCTGCTGAACTCTCTACTCATGAAGAAGCTCTTGTAGGCAGTTTGGGGATTTGAAAATCTCAGGGACCTCACTGTCCAGCTTACAGATGACCTTGTATATGGCCTTCTTCCAGGAAGGATCAACATCTTTGCCTGCGATAATGGCATTGAAAAACTCCCGTAACGTGATCTGAGCCACTTCCAGGAATCTCTCTGGAACCTGCTGATACAAGGAGACAATGGCATTAATACAGTTTTCAATTTCAAGTCTCTGGTTCTTCAAAGGAAACTGAGCTAAGTTCTTTCTTTCAGAAAGGGGCTTACATAGCACCTGCATTTTCTAAATGTGGCAGCCCTCTATTCTCTTATGCAAAGCTGTTATATATAGTACTATAGCAATAACTTTTATAACATGTGTTAGAGATCTTTGTAAAGTCTTCTGACAGAATGTAGGTAACAAAATGTTACTGCCTGAGTTGGGAGAGTAGGGGGATTTATAGGCTATAATTAGCAGGAGGGGAAACAAGCACAATTGTCTTTAAGGAAAGAAAACTCTGCTTGATACTTTACCCATGCATTTATGGCCATGTTCTCCTCTCCATGTGAGAATATGAAAGTTATGCATGCACAGAAAGCCCTTTGTACCTTTGTGCTTGACTTTGGTCACAACCTGTGCTGAAAGCTGTCAAAGAAACCGGGTATCTCTGAATGTTGTTTGTAGTTTAAAACCAATCAAGCAGGAAAACCTTCAGCTAGTGGCTTGCTTCTGTGGCTGCTATGCACAAGAACCCCATAGGATGGCTTTCTCAGGAGACATTGCAGTCTTTCCTTCTTTTTCAGGAGCACCCAAATACCACCCTAACCTCTTCAATGGGTGCACTGTGCTCCAAGTGGCTACTGAGCTGGGATGCTTTAAACTCATTCGTGGTTTCTACACGTCACTGTCACTTCACAAGTGAGTCAAACACCCAGCTAGCAGGCATGTGCCTCTCTCAGAAGCTCCTGAACAATGGGTGAATGTTAAAAACCAGTTACCTCCAAACTTTAGTAATTCATTCTAAGCAGTTGTCTCGGCCACCAGCACCACCTTCTCACCCTTTGCCTTAAATGACTCAAAAGCAACCATTCTAATGAACTGCAGGGCAGTTGCAAGGTTCAGGTAATCTCCATAAAGGTATTATTTTCCACTTTTATTACGGAAATGTGGCTTCACAGCTCTAAAACTGCTAATACACGGCCAGCCAGTAGCCAGCATGCTTATAATAGCAAGTATTCCCTCACTGCTATTCTTTGTCCCCTCCAGCAAGAGGAGTTCTCCGACCTGCACTAGGAGCCACTTGAACCATTCCCGTAGCCAAGACACTTGGGCAGCTCTCACTCATTTACTGAGTTCATGTCACACTGCCAGATCAGGGACAGCCCCTTATTCTCTACTTCAGGCTTTTCTTCTTGTCCCTTTAGAAACCACTTTCAAAAACTTGTCAGGAAATGTGTGATCAATCTGATATAACAGAGCTCTGGAGCCTCGCTCACCTATCATTGTTAGGGAAACACCAGCAGTTTGATAGCCACGTTCTGCCATCAGATAAGCATGAGATCAGCTCCCCCTGACACCAGCTGACAAACTCTGCTTCCAGAAGCACCAGAGAAGTCCTCTGTCTACCTCTCAGAGTGAAATCCAGCCCCCACACTTTTTTTTTTCTCTCAAAATTTTTCATTCAAAAGGCTGCACAGAAAGACACATCTTTACAGATGGTCTACTCCAGCAATAATTAACAGAGAAGAAATTAACTGTTATGTTTTACTCACGCCAGCCCAAAGAAATTACTTGAAACTCCCCATAACCACTCAGCTGTTCAGGCATTTGGTAATATGTCTATAGAAGATACTATGCTTTTTTCATTGTTGCATTGCTTGAAGAATATCTACATGTTTTTCTGTTCCTGCAGTTCAATGCTCACATGCTATTTATCACCCTTGGTATTGCTGCCCACTAACCAAGGGGAAGGAGTTTCTGACTGTATGAAACTAGAAATCAGGAAAAGGAGTAGATAACCAAATTTATGCAGTAGGCACTGATGTTAGTTCATGAGGACAAAACCTTTTGATTTTGGTATCCACTCCAGAGGACCGACATTAGATGTCTTTCTTCCCTTCCAAGCTGCTGGAGATGGGAAAGAGGCAATTACAAGCAGCTACCTGAGAAACACGAAGTCTAAATGCACAAAGTCATACCTCTCCCTCCTACTTCATGGTTACACACATGACAACTTTAAGCAGAGAAGTGACATGCTTAAAGTTTTAAGGTTTTAAGCTGGGCCTTTGCCACTCAATGTCTACTCGTGCATTTGAAAGTCTTCCAGGTAGAGGATGCTGCTTTTCCAGGGAGTAGGCAGTGGGAAACCCCTGAGTCCCTAGCTCCCAGGCCTTCCCTCCCTGTAGTGACACACAGGCTTTTTTTTTAGACTGGGAGTTATCTTTTAAGGTCCAACTTTATTGTACCTGAGTCACATCTGCAGGGTCAGGCCTTTTTGAACCTGGTGCAACGGGCTGTGGAGAGCAGCCCACAAACATAACAGTGAACAAACTCAACAATGAACAATGTGGGGGCTTTGAAGAGACCCAACTTTTTAGCTGTTTCTTCTTTTGTGTGATCCACCTTAAAATGCTGAGTTTCCAAAGATCTCCCCAACTCCTATGGTATTAGAGCCATTCATAGCTCTTTCCTTTTGGGATGTTATTAGCAATTTTTCACGTCAGATTGGATTACACACGTTATTTTGCATGTTGTAATGTGAATTCCATTGTGATTAATCCCCACAGGATGGTACATCAGCCAACACTTTTCCTTTCTAGAAAAAGTATCTGCAGTGGTTTTTGTTGTTTTGGTTTTTTTTTTAAATAAGAAAATACTAGTGAAGTCCAGAGCCTGAAAATAAATATTTAAATGCATGGGTAGTTATATTTTTCAGTGGGCAATTAATCAGTCAGCCACGTTAATTATGTGTCTGGGGGTGGCATTTCCCTGACCCTAAGTGATGGCGACCTATTCAGCGCATCTTTACACCTAACTGACTGAACATCTCTGAAGTAGGAACATCTGCATAAAATGCTTCAGTGACAAATAAACTCTATCTACATTGCTTTTAATAGAACCAACAATCCCTAGTATGAACCCAGGGCATTTTCTTAGCATCAGGTGGCAGCAGTCAATCAAAGAATCACACTGTGCATTCACCAGGAGGAAAGACAATGAGGTCTGGTCAGGGGGAGTCTAGGTGGGTCTCAGGCTGAAGCATCCACATGAGCCAGATTTAAAACAAAATCACATTTTGCTGCATGCTTTGTCAATGTAACTTCACTGCCAAGAGAAAAAGTCACAGGCCAAACTTTGGG